>NW_026292423.1:0-18410 GCF_023091745.1 Budorcas taxicolor
AATAATGGCTGGTAGAATGGTTCAGATTGTTTCTACTTCTTGTGCGTCTATGGTGCTGGTATGGGTTAGTTTTGTTGTTAGTATCAGTAAGATAATATAGAGTACTAGTGAGCTAATTAGGAAAACAATTATCAGAGTGTGATCGTGAAAGTGTAGCAGTTCTTCTATGATGGGTGATGTTGCGTCTTGAAAGCCTAGCTGTACGGGATATGCCATATGAGATGTACGGGACTTTCACCTGTAATTTAATCTTGACAAGGTTATGTAATGTTTTACTAACATCTCGTTTATTGAGAGAGACATAGTGGTTATGGTGTTGGCTTGAAACCGATAATAGGGGGTTCAATTCCTTCCTCTCTTATTTTAGGTTAATGTATGTAGGTTCTTCAAATGTGTGATATGGTGGAGGGCATCCGTTTAGTCATTCTAGATTTGTTGTGGTTAGGTCCACGGTTAAGACTTCCCGTTTGGATGCAAATGCTTCTCAGATGATAAAAGTCATTAATATTACTGCCGTTAGTGAGATGAATGAGCCTATAGATGAAATAGTGTTTCATATTGTATATGCGTCTGGGTAATCGGAGTATCGTCGTGGTATACCAGATAGCCCTAAGAAATGTTGTGGGAAGAAGGTCATGTTAACACCTACAAATATAATTGCGAAATGGATTTTGGCTCATGTGTCATTAAGGGTGTAGCCTGAGAATAAGGGAAATCAATGTACAAATCCTCCTATGATAGCGAATACAGCTCCTATTGATAGTACGTAGTGGAAATGTGCTACCACATAGTATGTGTCGTGGAGAACGATGTCAAGGGAGGAGTTGGCTAAAACAATTCCAGTTAGTCCTCCAACTGTAAAAAGGAAAATGAAGCCTAGGGCTCATATTATAGCGGGGGATCATTTGATATTTCCTCCGTGAAGTGTTGCTAGCCAACTAAAGACTTTTACTCCGGTTGGGATAGCAATAATTATAGTAGCGGATGTAAAGTAAGCTCGTGTATCGACGTCTATTCCGACTGTGAATATATGATGGGCTCATACAATAAATCCTAGAAATCCAATTGATATTATGGCTCATACTATTCCTATATATCCAAATGGCTCTTTTTTTCCTGAATAGTAGGTTACGATGTGGGAGATTATTCCAAAGCCAGGTAAAATTAGAATATATACTTCGGGGTGTCCAAAAAATCAGAATAAGTGTTGATATAAGATAGGGTCTCCTCCTCCTGCTGGGTCAAAGAAAGTTGTATTCAGGTTTCGGTCTGTTAGTAATATTGTGATGCCAGCTGCTAATACAGGAAGTGAGAGGAGGAGTAGTACGGCAGTGATCAGTACAGATCACACGAACAGGGGGGTCTGGTATTGTGATATTGCGGGAGGTTTTATGTTAATAATAGTTGTAATAAAATTAATGGCTCCTAAAATTGAGGAAACACCTGCTAGGTGTAGGGAGAAAATGGTCAGGTCTACTGAGGCTCCTGCGTGGGCTAGATTACCTGCTAGAGGGGGATATACGGTTCAACCCGTCCCTGCTCCGGCTTCGACTATAGAGGATGCTAGGAGTAATAGGAAAGAAGGGGGGAGGAGCCAAAAACTTATATTATTTATCCGAGGGAATGCTATATCAGGGGCTCCAATCATTAGAGGAACTAGCCAGTTGCCAAACCCTCCAATTATAATAGGCATTACTATAAAGAAGATTATGAATGCGTGTGCAGTTACAATTACGTTGTAGATTTGGTCATCTCCAAGTAGAGTTCCGGGTTGGCCTAACTCAGCACGAATTAGTAAGCTCAGAGCGGTTCCTACTATGCCGGCTCAGGCACCAAATAGAAGATAAAGGGTACCGATATCTTTATGATTAGTTGAAAATAATCAGCGGTTTATGAACATGGGTAAAATGGCTGAGTAAAGCAATAGACTGTAAATCTAAGAATAGAGGTTTGATTCCTCTTTTTACCAGGTCCTGTAGTGAATTAACATATTGAATTGCAAATTCAAACTCTGCCGGGGCTTCTCCCGCCTTTTTTTTCTTGCGGCGGGAGAAGTAGATTGAAGCCAGTTATTTAGGGTATTTAGCTGTTAACTAAAGTTTCGTGGGGGTGGGACCCACCAATCTAGTGAGGATTTAGCTTAATTAAAGTAGTTGATTTGCATTCAATTGATGTAAGATATGATCTTGCAGTCCTTATCAGGAATTAAGTAAATTATACTTGCTTAGGGCTTTGAAGGCTCTTGGTCTATTTAACCTAAATTCCTATTCTAGGATTGAGAGAATTGGTGTAAGTGGTAGTAGTATAGTGGACAATACGGTTATTGTTGGTAGGAGGGTTATTCGTTTTATGGTTGAGAATTGTCATTTTATTTTTATGTTGTTTGTGGAAGGGAACATAGTAAGTGTGGTGGAATATGCCAGTCGTATGTAGAAATATAGGTTTAGTAGTGCTGTAATTGCTATGAAGGTAGGTAGGATAATGCTATTGTTTTTTGTCATTTCTTGAATAATTATTCATTTTGGCATAAATCCTGATAGTGGGGGGAGTCCTCCTATTGATAGGAGGGTAATGAGAATTAGAATAGTTATGATGGGTGTTTTGTTTCATGTGTGTGATAGTGATAGAGTGGTTGTGGTTGAGTTGGCTATAAATAGTGTAAATATGGTGGAAGTTATGATGATGTAAATGATTAGGTTTAGTAATGTTATGGTGGGATTGTATGGTAAAATTGCTGTTATTCAGCCTATGTGGGCAATTGATGAGTAAGCTATAATTTTTCGTAGTTGGGTTTGGTTTAATCCTCCTCAGCCTCCGATTATAATGGATAGAATTGATAGGGTTAAGATTATATTTAGGTTGATGGATTGGGATACTTGGTAAAGTACCGATATGGGTGCTAGTTTTTGTCATGTAAGTAAGATTAGGCCTGAAGATAGAGGGATGCCTTGTGTTACTTCTGGGACTCAGAAGTGGAATGGGGCTATTCCTAGTTTTATGGCGAGGGCTATTGTTATGAGTATGGAGGCTGTTGGGTTAAATAGTTTTATTACGGTTCATTGGCCTGAGAATATTAAGTTGATGATAATGGCTATTATTAGTAGTATTGAGGCTGTTGATTGAGTTAGGAAATATTTAGTTGATGCTTCTGTGGCTCGTGGGTTGTGTTTTTTTATTATAATAGGAATGATGGCGAGTATATTTATTTCAAATCCGATTCAGATGAGTAGTCAGTGGGAGCTAATTATAACGATAATGGTTCCAAGTATTATAGTTATTAAGATAATAATGAGAGTGATTGGGTTTATTAGTACGGGAAGGATACAAACCAACATTTTCGGGGTATGGGCCCGATAGCTTAATTAGCTGACCTTACTATTAGAATTTGGTGTAATTGGGAGCACGAAGAGTTTTGAGTTCTTAGGAGTAGGTTCAATTCCTATAGTTCTAGAAATAAGAGGATTTAAACCTCTATAATTTACTCTATCAAAGTAACTCTTTTGTCAGACATATTTCTTATGTTTGTGGGGGGATACTTGATAGGAGAATAGGTAGAGATACATGTCATATGCATAGGGCTAGCGTTAGGGGTAGAAAATTTTTTCATAATAAGTGCATCAGTTGATCATAGCGGAATCGGGGGTAGGATGCTCGGATTCATAGGAAGGTCATTGTGAGTAGTAGTGATTTGATGATAAAGTTAATTGCGTAGAGTTCTGGTATGTATGGGTTATGGGATGCTCCTAGGAAGAGGGTTGTTGTGAAGATATTTATTATAATAATGTTTGCATATTCTGCTATAAAGAATAGGGCGAATGGTCCTGCGGCGTATTCTACATTAAAGCCCGATACTAGTTCAGATTCTCCTTCAGTAAGATCAAATGGTGCTCGGTTTGTTTCTGCTAGTGTTGAAATGAATCATATTATTGCTAAGGGTCATGCTGGGAAGATTAGTCATACTTGTTCTTGTGTAATGATTAATGTAGAGAGAGTGAAGGATCCATTTATTAGTAAGATTGATAGTAAGATAATTGCTAGTGTAACTTCATATGAAATTGTTTGTGCTACTGCTCGTAGGGCTCCAATAAGAGCGTATTTTGAGTTGGAGGCTCAGCCTGATCAGAGGATCGTGTATACGGCTAAGCTTGATATAGCTAATATGAAAAGGATTCCTAAGTTTATATTGATGAGGGGATAGGGTATGGGTAGGGGGATTCATATAGTTAAGGCTAGGGTTAGGGCTAGGATGGGGGCTAGAATAAATATTGAGATTGAGGATGTGGCAGGTCGTAGGGGTTCTTTAATGAAAAGTTTGATTGCATCGGCGATGGGTTGGAGTAAGCCATATGGTCCTACAATATTTGGGCCTTTTCGGAGTTGTATGTAGCCTAGGATTTTTCGTTCAACTAGTGTAAGAAAAGCTACGGCTAGAAGAATGGGGATAATAAGTGTTAAGATGTTGAGTATAAACATTTTGTTAAGGAGAGGATTTGAATCTCTGAGTATAAAGGTTTAAGTTTTACGCAATTACCGGGCTCTGCCACCTTAACTGGGCCCTTTTCTAGGGCAGGTATTGTTTGTGAGGTCAATTGAGATAAAGTCATTGATTGATTTAAGGCGCTTTGTTGAAGTTGGCCTTATTTCTCTTGTCCTTTCGTACTGGGAGAAATACATAACAGATAGAAACCGACCTGGATTACTCCGGTCTGAACTCAGATCACGTAGGACTTTAATCGTTGAACAAACGAACCTTTGATAGCGGTTGCACCATCGGGGTGTCCTGATCCAACATCGAGGTCGTAAACCCTATTGTCGATATGGACTCTTGAATAGGATTGCGCTGTTATCCCTAGGGTAACTTGTTCCGTTGATCAAGTCTTTGGATCAATAAACGATAGTTTGATTTGACTTGTGGGTCTAGTCTTTAAAATCGTTCGGAGGATTTTTTGTTCTCCGAGGTCACCCCCAACCAAAACTGCTAGTCCATAAAGAGTGTTGTTATCCCTTAATGGTTAAGTTTATTTTCTTTGGACTAGTTAGTTAAAGCTCCATAGGGTCTTCTCGTCTTGTTGGTTTATTCCCGCCTCTTCACGGGAAGGTCAATTTCACTGATTGGAAGTAAGAGACAGTAAAACCCTCGTGTGGCCGTTCATACAAGTCCTTATTTAGAGAACAAATGATTATGCTTACCTTTGCACGGTCAGGATACCGCGGCCGTTTAACGTCTAGTCACTGGGCAGGCAGTGCCTCCAATACTGGGGATGCTGGAGGTGATGTTTTTGGTAAACAGGCGGGATTTGTGTTTGCCGAGTTCCTTTTACTTCTTTTAATCTTTCCTGGGTGCACTCCTGTGTTGGATTAACAGTATAATTAATAAATTATTTATTGTTGGGTTATTTTTATTTACTGTTAACAGTCAGAGTATTATCAGATACTGACTTAAACTTGTGCAAGGAGAAAATATTTCTTGTTACTCATATTAACATTATTGCTTCTATTTAGTAATAGAATAGTCCAGTACTAGGTCTAGGAGTTGGTTATATTGTTGTTGGGATTAGTATTGTTTTTATTGTTGAGCTTTAACGCTTTCTTAATAGATGGCTGCTTTTAGGCCTACTATGGTGTTGTAAGATCTTACTCTCTAGTGAAGGTTGTACCCATTTCTAAAAGGCTGTACCTTTTTAGACTAACTTTTAAAGATACAGTGAGATTTGTTTATATTTTTTGGTATCTTTAAAGCTGAACTAAGATTCATTTTCTGGACAACCAGCTATCACCAGGCTCGTTAGGCATGTCACCTCTACTTATAGATCTTCTCACTATTTTGCCACATAGATGAGTTGGTTCTAATAAACTGTCTATAGGTAGCTCGTCTGGTTTCGGGTTACTTAGCTGAAATTCGTTTTTTGTTAAGTTTTTTGCTCGTTAATTCATTATGCAAAAGGTACAAGGTTAATCTTTGCTTTTTTGTACTTTGATTATTTTCTTTCATCGTTCCCTTACGGTACTTTCTCTATAGCGCCATGTTTAGAATTTCTATCTCCTATACTTTAATAGGGGTAATTGTTTTGTTTTAGTATGTTTTGGTTATTGGATTGAAGAGTGGGGGGTTTGGGCTAGGCATAGTTCAAAACATTCACAGTACACGAAATCTTCTAGGTGTAAACTAGATGCTTTAATTAAGCTATGTCTTGGTTTGTCCAAGCACACTTTCCAGTATGCTTACCTTGTTACGACTTACCTCCTCTCGTGTAATTGGTGCATGTAAATAGGTTTGGGTGCATATATTTACTTGAGGAGGGTGACGGGCGGTGTGTGCGTGCTTCATGGCCTGGTTCAACTAAGCACTCTATTCTTAGTTTACTACTAAATCCTCCTTTGGCTGTTAGTTTCATAATGGCTTTCGTATTAAGTTTTCTTGGATAGAAAATGTAGCCCATTTCTTCCCATTCCATAGGTTACACCTTGACCTAACGTTTTTATGTGTTATGATTGAGCTTACTTTGTTCCTTTTCAGGGTTTGCTGAAGATGGCGGTATACAGACTGTATTAGCAAGGATTGGTGAGGTTTATCGGGGTTTACGATTATAGAACAGGCTCCTCTAGAAGGGTGTAAAGCACCGCCAAGTCCTTTGAGTTTTGGGCCGTTGCCGGTAGTACTCTGGCGAATAATCTTGTTTTTGCAATTATTTATGTTTAGGGCTAAGCATAGTGGGGTATCTAATCCCAGTTTGGGTCTTAGCTATAGTGTGTCAGTTGTCGTAGAGTTACTTTCGTCACTTATTTTTGTTATAATTATGGCTTTTTACAGCTTAATTAGGATTTAACTCTATTTGGTGTAGTACTTTAACACGTTTTACGCCGTGTTCCTGTTAGCTTGGGTTAGTCGTATGACCGCGGTGGCTGGAACGAGATTTACCAACCCTAGTTAATATGGCTTAGTCGAACTTTCGTTCATGGCTTAAATTTTGTCACTGCTGTTTCCCGTGGGGGTGTGGTTAAGCAAGGCGTTATGAGCTACAGGGTGTGTGCTTGATACCTGCTCCTCTTAGTCCTGCTGATTCGGAGGGCGCTACTCACCGGGGTGCGGATGCTTGCATGTGTAAGTCTATTGAAAGTTAACAGGAAGGCCAGGACCAAACCTATGTGTTTATGGAGTTGGTATACTCATCTAGGCATTTTCAGTGCCTTGCTTTAAATTTAAGCTACATTAACCATGTAGTATGTAAGCAGACCCAGGCACCTATATGTCTATCTTGTTTGGAGTGTGAATTTGAGTATTGGGGGTGAGATAATTTATATTGATACTTAGGGGGAAGTATGTTAAAAATGGTGGTTAATATTTAAGAGGGGGGGGGGGGAAATATAATAGGTATGTCCTGTAACCATTGACTGAAATGCCCATGCCTACCATTATGGGGATGCTCAAGATGCAGTTAAGTCCAGCTACAATTTATGCTCCGGGTCGGGGCCTTTGACGGCCATAGCTGAGTCCAAGCATCCCCGAAAATTAAAAAATACCAATGTATATGACAGCACAGTTATGTGTGAGCATGGGCTGATTAGTAATTAGTCCATCGAGATGTCTTATTTAAGAGGAAAGAATGGGCGGTTTTAGATGAGATGGCCCTGAAGAAAGAACCAGATGTCTGATAAAGTTCATTAAATAGCTACCCCCACGATTAATGGGCCCGGAGCGAGAAGAGAAATCCCTGCCAAGCGGGTTGCTGGTTTCACGCGGCATGGTCGGTAAGCTCGTGATCTAGTGGACGGGATACGCATGGTGACGAGGATAGATTTGACTTTATGCGCTATGTACGATCTAAGCAGGAAATGTCCTATGTACTATAGATAATTTTTATTGTACTTGCTTATATGCAAGGGGAAATCATTTAATGTACTATATACATATTATATCTTTATTACATTAATTATGATGTACATGCTTATATGCATGGGGTAGATCATGTAATGTAATATATACATAGTATGTCTTTTATTACATTAATTATAATGTACATACTGCACACAAAGTAGGTCATGTAGTATACTGCATTTATGTATGTTTTTATTATATTACTTCAGTGTATATATTCATACATATAGGATGGATCATGTGGTGTGCTAGACGCATATCATGTTTACATTGTATGAGTGTTAGTGGGTATGTTTGGGCAAATGACATGGTGTGTCTGTGTGTAGTACTCGTACATGTGTCTATTGAGGTGAGTTATTAAGCATGTTGTTACACGTGCAAGCTTATAGAGTGGGAGATTTGTGTCGTATGTTTAAAAATTTTAGCGGATTTAATACTGGGGAGGTTCTTAGTGTTTTTGGGGGTATATCAATAGACGCAATTAATAGTGGTTCAGGGAATAGTTTAAGTAGAACTTCAGCTTTGGGTGTTGATGGTGAGGCTATCGCTTCTTCCTTGAGTCTTAGGGAGGTTAATTGTTCTCCTTTTCTGGTTTACAAGACCAGCGTATTAATTTTACTACAAAGACTTGTCTTCATTTCAGGAGATTGTTTTCGATGGTGCTGGCTAGTGGTATTATTGCCAGGATGATGAGGAAATATATGATGGATGCTAATTGTCCGATGGTGATGTAGGGGTGTTCAACCGGTTGTCCTCCGATTCATGTAAGTGTTAATAGGTCTGCTATTAAAAGTCAGAATATGCATTGGCTGATTGGTCGGAACATTATGCTTCGTTGTTTGGATGTGTGGAGGAAGGGTACGAGTGTTAAGATCAAGATGGAAAGGACTAAGGCTAGGACTCCTCCCAGTTTATTGGGGATTGATCGTAGGATTGCGTATGCAAATAGGAAATACCATTCTGGATTAATGTGGGAGGGTGTACTGAGTGGGTTTGCTGGAGTATAATTATCCGGGTCTCCGAGTAGGTCGGGAGTGAATAGTACTAGTGATATGAGGATGAGGATTAATAGTATGATGCCTAGGATGTCCTTGATGGTGTAATAAGGGTGAAATGGAATTTTGTCTGTGTCTGATGGAATTCCTGTGGGGTTGTTGGATCCTGTTTCGTGGAGGAAAATTAAGTGGATTATGGTGAGAGCTACAATGATAAATGGGGAGGATGAAGTGGAAAGCGAAGAATCGGGTGAGGGTGGCTTTGTCTACTGAAAATCCCCCTCAGATTCATTCAACTAGGTTGGTGCCAATGTATGGGATTGCCGAGAGGAGGTTGGTAATGACTGTTGCTCCTCAGAATGATATCTGTCCTCATGGTAGGACATAGCCTATGAATGCTGTGGCTATTGTTGTAAATAGGAGAATTACTCCGATGTTTCATGTTTCTAAGAAGGTATATGATCCGTAATATAGGCCTCGTCCTACATGCATAAATAGGCAGATAAAAAATATTGATGCTCCGTTTGCGTGCATATATCGGATGATTCAGCCATAGTTTACGTCTCGACAAATGTGGGTTTACAGAGGAGAATGCTATTGTTGTATCGGATGTGTAGTGTATTGCTAGGAATAGGCCTGTTAAGATTTGTAGAGCTAAGCAAGTGCCTAGGAGGGATCCAAAGTTTCATCATGATGAGATGTTTGATGGAGTTGGGAGGTCAATGAGTGCGTTGTTTACGATTTTTATTAGTGGGTGAGTTTTTCGGATGTTGATCATTAGTGTTCTTGTAGTTGAATAACAACGATGGTTTTTCATATCATTAGTCATGGTTAGATTCCATGCAGGAATAATGATTATGTACATTGTATTTATTTTAAGTGTAATTTTTGTGATGGGCTTTGTAGGGTTTTCTTCAAAACCTTCGCCTATTTATGGGGGGTTGGGATTGATTGTGAGTGGTGGGGTTGGGTGTGGTATTGTGTTAAATTATGGTGGTTCTTTTTTAGGTTTAATGGTTTTTTTAGTTTATTTAGGGGGTATAATGGTGGTTTTTGGTTTATACGACAGCTATGGCTACTGAGCAGTATCCTGAGGTTTGGGTTTCTAATAAGGTTGTTTTAGGAACGTTTATTACTGGTTTGTTGATGGAGTTTTTTATAATTTACTATGTGTTGAAGGATAAGGAGGTGGAGATTGTGTTTAAGTTTAATGGTATGGGGGATTGGGTAATTTATGATACAGGGGATTCTGGGTTTTTTAGTGAGGAGGCCATGGGGATTGCTGCTTTGTACAGCTATGGTACTTGATTAGTTATTGTTACTGGTTGATCTTTATTAATTGGTTGTAGTGGTGATTATAGAGATTACTCGTGGAAATTAAGTAGAATTGTGCTAGTGAAAATCGTAATTAGGAAGGAAAGGAAATATAATTTAATTAAGCCTTTTTGGTTTGTGATTATGATAGATGTTTTTATTTGGGTTAGTGAGATGGTTTTTGGTATAATGGTTTCTAGTCAGGTTAGGTCTAGAAGGGAGGATGCTGATTTTTGGCTTATTGTTAGATTTATATAGGGGGTTTAAGCGGTGTATGACTGTGGGATAATATCCTAGTAGGTTAGAAAATTTGAATATGTTTGATGGGTAATTGAACTTTAAGTAGTGGGTTATGTTGTTAATTTCTAGTGCTAGAATAAAGCCTAGGATTGTAATTGTTAGGGCGGTGATTTTTAGGTAGTATGGTATAGTTGTTTGGGGAATGGTTGTTGGGGGGATGTTGTTAGAAATGATGAATCCTGCGAAAAGACTTCCGATTAGTAAGCGTTTAATTGAGTTAATTAGGAATGGGGTTGTTTTCATTAATAGAAATAAGGGTTGGGAATCGGGGTTGTCCTAGGAGTGTGAAGAAAATAATACGGGTACTGTAGATAGCTGTGAAGGAGATGGCGATTAGTGTTATTAAGAGGGCTCAGGCGTTGGTATATGACGTGTTGGCGGATTCAATAATTAGATCTTTGGAGTAGAATCCGGTGAGGAAAGGTATTCCTGTTAGTGCAAGGCTGCCAATAATAAGGGCTGTTGCGGTGAATGGTATGGCTTTAAATAGGCCTCCTATTTTTCGAATATCTTGTTCGTTATTTAGATTGTGGATGATGGAGCCGGAGCATAGAAATAATATGGCTTTGAAGAAAGCGTGGGTGCAGATGTGAAGAAGTGCTAGGTGAGGCTGGTTTAATTCCAATTGTTACTATCATAAGGCCGAGTTGGCTGGATGTAGAGAAGGCGATGATTTTTTTAATGTCATTTTGGGTGAGGGCACATATTGCTGTAAATAGTGTGGTAATGGCTCCTAGGCATAGTATAGTAGATTGGATGAGTTTATTGTTTTCTGTTAATGGATATAAAGCGGATTAGTAAGAAAATACCTGCTACTACTATTGTACTTGAGTGGAGTAATGCTGAGACAGGTGTCGGACCCTCTATTGCGGAGGGTAATCATGGGTGCAGGCTAAATTGTGCGGATTTTCCGGTTGCGGCTAGAATTAGTCCTATTAGAGGTAGATTTGAGTTCTCTGGTTTAGTAAGAAGATTTGTTGAATGTCTCAAGTGTTGCAGGTTAATTAGGAATCATGCTATTGCTAGGATAAATCCGATGTCGCCAATGCGGTTATATAGGATTGCTTGTAGAGCTGCTGTGTTTGCGTTCTGCTCGTCCGTATCACCATCCAATTAGTAGAAATGATATAATTCCGACTCCTTCTCAGCCAATGAATAGTTGAAAGATGTTATTTGCAGTGACGAGGATGAGTATTGTGATAAGAAATAAGAGTAAGTACTTAAAAAAATTGGTTGATGTTGGGGGTCGGAATGTATGTATCATATGAGAATTCTATGATGGATCATGTGACGAATAGTGATACTGGGATAAATATTGTCGAGAAGTAATCTATTTTGAAGCTGAGAGATAGTTTGAGGGTTTGGATGGTTAGTCAGTGTCAGTTTGAAATAATTATTTCTTGTCCTGTATGAATAAATATTATAGTGGGAATTATACTAGTGATAAAGGCGTATGAAATGGTTGTTTTTACGTAAAGTGGTGGGGTAAGTATGGTGAATTTGTGGGTGCTAAGACTAGTTGTCATGATGGGTACGGTAGTAGGATTAGGGTAGTTAGTGTGAGGGATGGGAACAGGTTTATTACTTTTATTTGGAGTTGCACCAATTTTATGGTTCCTAAGACCAATGATAACTGCTATCCTTTAAAAGTTTGAAAAAGCCATGTTGTCAGGCATGGGAGCATAGAATTAGCAGTTCTTGCATACTTTTTCGGTAAATAAGAAGGTGATAGGGCTTCTATTGTTAGATTCACAATCTAATGTTTTTTTATACTATATTTTACAGTATAGGGGTCCTAGGATAATTTTTGGGTTTAGGGATAGAAGCAGTAGTGGTAGTATGTGTAGTGATATGAGTGCATTTTCTCGTGTGAAGGAAGTTGAAATGTTATTGATATGATGAGTGTATTTGCCCCGTTGTGTTGTGATTAGTATATAGAGGGTGTAGAGAGTAGTGATTACTATGTTAAGTCCTATTAGAATAATTGTGATATTAGATCATGAAAAAGTCGATATTACTACAAATAGTTCTCCGATTAGGTTGATTGTTGGGGGTAGTGCCAGTTGGTTAGACTTGCTAGGAGTCATCAGGTGGCTATTAGTGGAAGAAGTGTTTGTAGGCCGCGGGCTAAGATTATTGTACGGCTGTGAATTCGTTCGTAGTTAGAATTTGCTAGGCAGAAAAGTATAGTGGATGTAAGGCCGTGGGCAATTATCAGGGCGGTGGCTCCTATGTAGCTTCAGGGTGTTTGGATTAGGATTGCAACGATGACAAGTGCCATGTGGCTAATAGAGGAGTACGCGATGAGTGATTTCAGGTCCGTTTGACGAAGGCAAATTGAGCTGGTTATGATTATGGCTCATAGTGATAGCATGATGAATGGTTATGCTATAAAGTCGGTGATGGATCTAGGAGAAGCGTAATTCGTAACATGCCGTATCCTCCTAGTTTTAGTAGGATTGCTGCAAGAACTATGGAGCCTGCAATTGGGGCTTCTACGTGGGCTTTGGGTAGTCAGAGATGAAGTCCGTATAGTGGTATTTTACTATAAAGGCTATTATGCATGCTAGTCACATGAAGGTGTTGGATCAGGAGCTGGGTATTGGTTGTACTCAGTATTGTAGAATTAGGAAGTTTAGGGATCCTATTGTGTTTTGAATATAGATTAGTGCAACTAGTAAGGGTAGGATCCTGCTAGTGTATAAAACAAGAAGTAGAGACCGGCATTTAGGCGTTCTGTTTGGTTTCCCTCATCGGGTAATAATAATGAGTGTGGGAACTAGTGTTGCTTCAAATATAATATAAAAGAGAATTAGTTCTGTAGCAGAGAATGTCATAATTAGAAATAGTTGTAATAGGATTAGTATGAGATGAAGAATTTTTTTCGGGCTGGGTTTTCTTTTGATAGGTGATGCTGGCTAGCTATAAGTATTAAGGGGAGGAGTCATATGGTTAGAATAAGTAGTGGTGTAGATAAGGAGTCGTGAGAAGAAAGTTAATGAGAAGTTGAGGCTGTTATCGCCAAATTGGTTTATAAGGGAGTAGGCTTGTAAGGCTAATTAGTAAGCTGTGGAGTGTGGAGTTAATTCAGATTATGTTATTTTTTGATAGCCAGGTTAGGGGTATAAGTATTATTGTTGGAAATAATGTATTTTAGCATTGTAGCAGATTAAGGTTTTGTACGTAGTCGGTTGCCGTATGTGGTTTGATACCATTACTAGCAAGGATAGGCCTAGTGCTGCTTCGCAGGCTGCGAAAACTAGTAGAATAATGGGTATTATACTGGCTAAAGTGAAGTGTGAGTTTAGGATTATTAGGGTAGCTATAACGAATAAGGACAATATTATACTTCCAGGCATAGGAGGGAGGATATTAGGTGAGATCGATACATTAGTAATCCCGTGAGAGATACTATGAATGCTATATAATATTTATGTATACGAGGGACATTTGGTACTTATGAGTTTGATCATAATCTAATGAGTCGAAATCATTTATTTTGGTTTTAAACTAAGTACCCATATTCGGTCCATTCTAATCCTTATTTGGGTTCATTCATAGGCTAGGCTTGTGGCTAGTAGGAAAATTAGGAGAAGGGATATAGTAAGCATTGTGTTAAGGTTAGTTGTTTGTGAGGCCCATGGTTAGTGGTAGAAGTAGTGCATTTTCTAGATCGAAGAGGAGGAATGTGATAGCTACTAGAAAGAATTTTATGGAGAAAGGAAGGCGAGCAGATCCTATGGGGTCGAATCCACATTCGTATGGGCTAGTTTTTTCTGAGTATACGTTTAGTTGGGGGAGTCAGAATGCGATGGTCACGAGCAATGTAGCTAGTGTAAAGTTAGTTAGGAGGGTGTAATTATAAGGTTTATTGTTCTTTTTCGGGTTAGGCCGAAGCTAACTGATTGGAAGTCAGTTGTACTAATTAATACTAAAAGAACATGAGCCTCATCAGTAGATGGAAACATAGAGGAAAAGTCATACTACGTCTACGAAGTGTCAATATCAGGCAGCGGCTTCGAAGCCGAAATGGTGATTGGAGGTAAAGTGAAATTTTAGTTGGCGGAGGAAGCAGACAATTAAGAAAGTAGATCCAATAATGACATGGAGGCCGTGGAATCCTGTAGCTACGAAGAAAGTTGAGCCGTAAACTCCGTCTGAGATTGTAAAGGGAGCTTCATAGTATTCTGATGCTTGTAGAAGTGTAAAGTATACGCCTAACGTAATGGTGATGAAATAAGGCTTGTAGCATGTGGTTACGGTTCCCATCTATGAGGCTGTGGTGGGCTCAGGTAATGGAGACTCCTGAGGCTAGAAGGACAGAGGTGTTGAGTAGTGGGACTTCTAAGGGGTTAAGTGGGGTGAATGCCTGTTGGGGGTCAGCAGCTGCCTAATTCGGGTGTAGGAGCAAGGCTTGAGTGATAGAAGGCTCAGAAGAAGCCAGTGAAGAATAGGACTTCGGAGACGATGAAGAGGATTATTCCGTAGCGAAGGCTTTTTTGGACAGCAGGAGTATGGTGGCCTTGAAAGGTACTTTCTCGGATTACATCTCGTCATCATTGGTATATGTAAGTATGTTTGTTGTTAGGCCTAGGGTCAGTAGAGCTGTTGAATTGAAGTGAAATCACATGATGAGGCCAGATGTTATTAGGAGGGCAGATAGTGCTCCTGTGAGGGGTCAGGGACTTGGGTTTACTATGTGATAGGCGTGGGTTTGGTGTGTCATTATGTATTGTCGTGCAGATATAAGCTAACTAGGAGGGTGAATACGTAGGCTTGAACTATAGCTACTGCTAATTCGAGGATTGTTAGTAGAGCTAAAATAGTAAATGTAATAAGTGCTGTTGTGGTATTGATATTTAATAATGCAAGGGTAGCTCCTCCGATTAAGTGAATTAATAAGTGCCCTGCTGTGATGTTGGCTGTTAATCGTACGGCAAGGGCTACTGTTGGTATGAAGAGGCTGATGGTTTCGATAATTACCAGTATTGGGATTAGTGGGGTAGGTGTTCCTTGTGGTAGGAAGTGGGCGAGTGATGCTTTGGTTTTGTTGCGGAAGCCTGTAACTACGGCCCCTGCTCATAGGGAATAGCCATGCCTAAATTTATTGATAGTTGTGTGGTTGGTGTAAATGAATGGGGTAATAAGCCTAATAAATTTGTAGACCCAATAAATAGAATTAGGGACATTAATATCAATGTTCATGTTTGTCTTTGGTGTTGTGAGTGCTTATATTTGTTTTGAACATGAGTTGAAGTGCTCATTGTTGGAGGGAGATAAGGCGGTTATTAATTAGTCGGTTTGATGTAGGAAATAGTAAGCTAGGGAATATAATGACGAGAAGTAACAGGTGGAGGCCTAGAATTACAGGGGTAATGAAAGAGGTAAATAGATATTCGTTCATTTTGTTTCTCAAGGGGCCGTCTTGTTTTGGCGTTTTTGTTTGTTATTAATTTTGGGTTATAGTAGAAATCGTGTTTTGAGATTTTTAATTGGGAGAACAATATAGAGGACTAAAAATATTGATAGAATTGTCGTGAGTCACGTTGATGTGTCTAGTTGTGGCATGTCATCAAGGAGAGTGTTGTGCTCTCGGTCTATAACTTAAAAGGTTAATGCTGCATAGCTTCTTGATGACTTATAACATTGATGCAGATCACTTTTCAAAATATTCTTAATGGGACTAGTTCGAGAACGATTGGTATGAACTATGATTTGATCCGCAGATTTCTGAGCATTGGCCGTAAAATAGGGCCTGGACGAGTTGATATGAGGGTTGTATGATTTAAACGGCCTGGAATTGCGTCTGTTTTTAGTCCTAGAGAGGGAACTGCTCATGAGTGTAAAACGTCTTCGGAGGAGTATTAGTATTCGAATTGTTATTTCTATAGGTAATACAGCTCGGTTATCTACTTCTAGTAATCGTAGTTCTCCAGGTATTCAATTCTGATGTTGGTATTATATAGGAGTCGAAGCTATAAGTCTTCATAGTCTGTTGTACTCATAACTTCAGTATCATTGATGTCCTATGGTCTTTACTGTGAGAGATGGGTTGTTGATTTCGTCTATTATGTATAGAATTCGTAGGGATGGGAGAGCAATTATAATCAGAATAATGGCTGGTAGAATGGTTCAGATTGTTGTCTACTTCTTGTGCGTCTATGGTGCTGGTATGGGTTAGTTTTGTTGTTAGTATCAGTAAGATAAATATAGAGTACTAGTGAGCTAATTAGGAAAACAATTATCAGAGTGTGATCGTGAAAGTGTAACAGTTCTTCTATGTATGGGTGATGTTGCGTCTTGAAAGCCTAGCTGTTACGGGGATATGCCATAATGAGATGTACGGGACTTTCACCTGTAATTTAATCTTGTACAAGTTTTGTAATGTTTTACTAACATCTCGTTTATTGAGAGAGACATAGTGGTTATGGTGTTGGCTTGAAACCGATAATAGGGGGTTCAATTCCTTCCTCTCTTATTTTAGGTTAATGTATGTAGGTTCTTCAAATGGTTTGATATGGTGGAGGGCATCCGTTTAGTCATTCTAGATTTGTTGTGGTTAGGTCCACGGTTAAGACTTCCCGTTTGGATGCAAATGCTTCTCAGATGATTAAAAGTCATCAATAATATTACTGCCGTTAGTGAGATGAATGAGCCTATAGATGAAATAGTGTTTCATATTGTATATGCGTCTGGGTAATCGGAGTATCGTCGTGGTATACCAGATAGCCCTAAGAAATGTTGTGGGAAGAAGGTCATGTTAACACCTACAAATATAATTGCGAAATGGATTTTGGCTCATGTGTCATTAAGGTTGTAGCCATGAGAATAAGGGAAATCAATGTACAAATCCTCCTATGATAGCGAATACAGCTCCTATTGATAGTACGTAGTGGAAATGTGCTACCACATAGTATGTGTCGTGGAGAACGATGTCAAGGGAGGAGTGGCTAAACAATTCCAGTTAGTCCTCCAACTGTAAAAAGGAAAATGAAGCCTAGGGCTCATATTATAGCGGGGGATCATTTGATATTTCCTCCGTGAAGTGTTGCTAGCCAACTAAAGACTTTACTCCGGTTGGGATAGCAATAATTATAGTATCTGGATGTAAAGTAGCTCGTGTATCGACGTCTATTCCGACTGTGAATATATGATGGGCTCATACAATAAATCCTAGAAATCCAATTGATATTATGGGCTCATACTATTCCTATATATCCAAATGGCTCTTTTTTCCTGAATAGTAGGTTACGATGTGGGAGATTATTCCAAAGCCAGGTAAAATTAGAATATATACTTCGGGGTGAGTCCAAAAAATCAGAATAATGTTTGATATAAGATAGGGTCTCCTCCTCCTGCTGGGTCAAAGAAATGTTGTATTCAGGTTTCGGTCTGTTAGTAATATTGTGATGCCAGCTGCAAATACAGGAAGTGAGAGGAGGAGTAGTACGGCAGTGATCAGTACAGATCACACGAACAGGGGGTCTGGTATTGTGATATTTGCGGGAGGTTTTATGTTAATAATAGTTTGTAATAAAATTAATGGCTCCTAAAATTGAGGAAACACCTGCTAGGTGTAGGGAGAAAATGGTCAGGTCTACTGAGGCTCCTGCGTGGGCTAGATTACCTGCTAGAGGGGTGATATACGGTTCAACCCGTCCCTGCTCCGGCTTCGACTATAGAGGATGCTAGGAGTAATAGGAAAGAAGGGGGGAGGAGCCAAAAACTTATATTATTTTATCCGAGGGAATGCTATATCAGGGCTCCAATCATTAGAGGAACTAGCCAGTTGCCAAACCCTCCAATTATAATTGGCATTACTATAAAGAAGATTATTACGAATGCGTGTGCAGTTACAATTACGGTTGTAGATTTGGTCATCTCCAAGTAGAGTTCCGGGTTGGCCTAACTCAGCACGAATTAGT
>NW_026292424.1:0-90116 GCF_023091745.1 Budorcas taxicolor
AACTAGCATGGGGACTGGCCTTTCCTGAGGCCACCAGAGCGGTCCCTGAGGTCCCCCGTCGTAACTCGAGAAGACCTGCCGCAACTCGAGAAAATCCAGGGAGGTTCTCCCCTCCAGGCGAGATGAGGCCCATTTCCGCTGAGGCGTCTCGAGGCTGATCACACCTCACCTCTGGAACTTTGAAAGGCTCCTTCACACCCTTGCTGCAAATCAAGAAGTTCCCCGACACACCCGTCTCCACTCGAGAGGAATCACGAGGGTCCCGCCCACATCCAGAGGAGCCCCGTTTCCGCCTCGTAGCTCGAGATGAGGGATCCTTTCCCTGCTTCGTCGGGAAAGAGTTCCCGGCGTTCCCGTCGCATCTCAAGAGGAGGCCCTCTCAACAGGAACGGCGAGCGGAACTCCAGGGTCGTGCCACCATTCCAAGAGTCCCCCAGATGTCTCAGTCCATTCCAGAGGAACCTCTTTTCCCTTCACCCGGCTCGTCTTTCACGCCGAGGATCGACTCACACCAAGGTGGCACGTGGCAGAGCCCTGGGGGAAAGCCTCGTGGGAAAGCCTCGTGGGAAAGCCTCGAGGGACAGCCTGGAGGGAAAGCCACAGATCCCTTGATCCTCGTGACAGGAAGCGTGACACTACTGCTGCAGCTCGGGAGGAAAGCGCACGTGCATGCCCCCACTCGAGACGAGGCCTGACTCCCCTGGGGAGACTCAGAAGCACCCCAAGATCCATGGCAACACTGGAGAGGAATCCTCAGGTTCCGGCCCCGACTCCACACAAGGACTGAGGCCCCGGCATGGACGGGAGAGGAATCCCGAGAGGGTCCCCTAGCAACTCGCATGGGGACTGGCCTTTCCTGAGGCCACCAGAGCGGGTCCCTGAGGTCCCCGTCGTAACTCGAGAAGACCTGCCGCAACTCGAGAAAATCCAGGAGGTTCTCCCCTCCAGGCGAGATGAGGCCCATTTCCGCTGAGGCGTCTCGAGGCTGATCACACCTCACCTCTGGAACTTCGAAAGGCTCCTTCACACCCTTGCTGCAAATCAAGAAGTTCCCCGTCATATCCGTCTCCACTCGAGAGGAATCACGAGGGTCCCGCCCACATCCAGAGGAGCCCCGTTTCCGCCTCGTAGCTCGAGATGAGGGATCCTTTCCCTTCTTCGTCGGGAAAGAGTTCCCGGCGTTCCCGTCGCATCTCAAGAGGAGGCCCTCCTCAACAGGAACGGCCAGAGGAACTCCAGGTTCGTGCCAGCATTCCAAGAGTCCCCCAGATGTCTCAGTCCATTCCAGAGGAACCTCTTTTCCCTTCACCGGCTCGTCTTTCACGCTGAGGATCGACTCACACCAAGGTGGCACGTGGCACAGCCCTGTGGGAAAGCCTCGTGGGAAAGCCTCGAGGGACAGCCTCGAGGGAAAGCCACAGATCCCTTGATCCACCTGACAGGAAGCGTGACACTACTGCTGCAGCTCGGGAGGAAAGCGCACGTGCATGCCCCCACTCGAGACGAGGCCTGACTCCCCTGGGGAGACTCAGAAGCACCCCTAGATCCATGGCAACACTGGAGAGGAATCCTCAGGTTCCAGCCCCGACTCCACACAAGGACTGAGGCCCCGGCATGGACGGAGAGGAATCCCGAGAGGTCCCCTAGCAACTCGCATGGGGACTGGCCTTTCCTGAGGCCACCAGAGCGGGTCCCTGAGGTCCCGTCGTAACTCGAGAAGACCTGCCGCAACTCGAGAAAATCCAGGAGGTTCTCCCCTCCAGGCGAGATGAGGCCCATTTCCGCTGAGGCGTCTCGAGGCTGATCACACCTTCCCTCTGGAACTTCGAAAGGCTCCTTCACACCCTTGCTGCAAATCAAGAAGTTCCCCGTCATACCCGTCCTCCACTCGAGAGGAATCAAGAGGGTCCCGCCCAAATCCAGAGGAGCCCCGTTTCCGCCTCGTAGCTCGAGATGAGGGATCCTTTCCCTGCTTCGTCGGGAAAGAGTTCCGGCGTTCCGTCGCATCTCAAGAGGAGGCCCTCTCAACAGGAACGGCGAGAGGAACTTCAGGGTCGTGCCACCTTTCCAAGAGTCCCCCAGATGTCTCAGTCCATTCCAGAGGAACCTCTTTTCCCTTCACCGGCTCGTCTTTCACGCCGAGGACCGACTCACACCAAGGTGGCACGTGGCACAGCCCTGTGGGAAAGCCTCGTGGGAAAGCCTCGAGGGACAGCCTCGAGGGAAAGCCACAGATCCCTTGATCCACGTGACAGGAAGCGTGACACTACTGCTGCAGCTCGGGAGGAAAGCGCACGTGCATGCCCCCACTCGAGACGAGGCCTGACTCCCCTGGGAGACTCAGAAGCACCCCAAGATCCATGGCAACACTGGAGAGGAATCCTCAGGTTCCGGCCCCGACTCCACACAAGGACTGAGGCCCCGGCATGGACGGAGAGGAATCCCGAGAGGTCCCCTAGCAACTCGCATGGGGACTGGCCTTTCCTGAGGCCACCAGAGCGGGTCCCTGAGGTCCCCGTCGTAACTCGAGAAGACCTGCCGCAGCTCGAGAAAATCCAGGAGGTTCTCCCCCTCCAGGCGAGATGAGGCCCATTTCCGCTGAGGCGTCTCGAGGCTGATCACACCTCCCCTCTGGAACTTCGAAAGGCTCCTTCACACCCTTGGTGCAAATCAAGAAGTTCCCCGACATACCCGTCTCCACTCGAGAGGAATCACGAGGGTCCCGCCCACATCCAGAGGAGCCCCGTTTCCGCCTCGTAGCTCGAGATGAGGGATCCTTTCCTGCTTCTTCGGGAAAGAGTTCCCGGCGTTCCCGTCGCATCTCAAGAGGAGGCCCTCTCAACAGGAACGGCGAGAAGAACTGCGGGTCGTGCCACCATTCCAAGAGTCCCCCAGATGTCTCAGTCCATTCCAGAGGAACCTCTTTTCCCTTCACCGGCTCGTCTTTCACGCCGAGGATCGACTCACACCAAGGTGGCACGTGGCACAGCCCTGTGGGAAAGCCTCGTGGGAAAGCCTCGAGGGACAGCCTCGATGGAAAGCCACAGATCCCTTGATCACGTGACAGGAAGCGTGACACTACTGCTGCAGCTCGGGAGGAAAGCGCACGTGCATGCCCCCACTCGAGACGAGGCCTGACTCCCCTGGGGAGACTCAGAAGCACCCCAAGATCCATGGCAACACTGGAGAGGAATCCTCAGGTTCCGGCCCCTACTCCACACAAGGACTGAGGCCCCGGCATGGACGGGAGAGGAATCCCGAGAGGTCCCCTAGCAACTCGCATGGGGACTGGCCTTTCCTGAGGCCACCAGAGCGGGTCCCTGAGGTCCCCGTCGTAACTCGATGAAGACCTGCCGCAACTCGAGAAAATCCAGGAGGTCTCCCCTCCAGGCGAGATGAGGCCCATTTCCGCTGAGGCGTCTCGAGGCTGATCACACCTCACCTCTGAACTTCGAAAGGGTCCTTCACACCCTTGGTGCAAATCAAGAAGTTCCCCGACATACCCGTCTCCACTCGAGAGGAATCACGAGGGTCCCGCCCACATCCAGAGGAGCCCCGTTTAGGCCTCGTAGCTCGAGATGAGGGATCCTTTCCTGCTTCGTCGGGAAAGAGTTCCCGGCGTTCCCGTCGGCATCTCAAGAGGAGGCCCTCTCAACAGGAATGGCGAGAAGAACTCCAGTGTTGTGCCACCATTCCAAGAGTCCCCCAGATGTCTCAGTCCATTCCAGAGGAACCTCTTTTCCCTTCACCGCTCGTCTTTCACGCCGAGGATCGACTCACACCAAGGTGGCACGTGGCACAGCCATGTGGGAAAGCCTCGTGGGAAAGCCTCGAGGGAAAGCCACAGATCCCTTGATCCACCTGACAGGAAGCGTGACACTACTGCTGCAGCTCGGGAGGAAAGCGCACGTGCATGCCCCCACTCGAGACGAGGCCTGACTCCCCTGGGGAGACTCAGAAGCACCGCAAGATCCATGGCAACACTAGAGAGGAATCCTCAGGTTCCGGCCCCGACTCCACACAAGGACTGAGGCCCCGGCATGGACGGGAGAGGAATCCCGAGAGGTCCCCTAGCAACTCGCATGGGGACTGGCCTTTCCTGAGGCCACCAGAGCGGGTCCCTGAGGTCCCCGTCGTAACTCGAGAAGACCTGCCGCAACTCGAGAAAATACAGGAGGTTCTCCCCTCCAGGCGAGATGAGGCCCATTTCCGCTGAGGCCTCTCGAGGCTGATCACACCTCACCTTTGGAACTTTGAAAGGCTCCTTCACACCCTTGCTGCAAATCAAGAAGTTCCCCGACACACCCGTCTCCACTCGAGAGGAATCACGAGGGTCCCGCCCACATCCAGAGGAGCCCCGTTTCCGCCTCGTAGCTCGAGATGAGGGATCCTTTCCCTGCTTCGTCGGGAAAGAGTTCCCGGCGTTCCCGTTGCATCTCAAGAGGAGGCCCTCTCAACAGGAACGGCGAGCGGAACTCCAGGGTCGTGCCACCATTCCAAGAGTCCCCCAGATGTCTCAGTCCATTCCAGAGGAAGCTCTTTTCCCTTCACCGGCTCATCTTTCACGCCGAGGATCGACTCACACCAAGGTGGCACGTGGCACAGCCCTGTGGGAAAGCCTCGTGGGAAAGCCTCGAGGGACAGCCTCGAGGGAAAGCCACAGATCCCTTGATCCACGTGACAGGAAGCGCGACACTACTGCTGCAGCTCGGGAGGAAAGCGCACGTGCATGCCCCCACTCGAGACGAGGCCTGACTCCCCTGGGGAGACTCAGAAGCACCCCAAGATCCATGGCAACACTGGAGAGGAATCCTCAGGTTCCGGCCCCGACTCCACACAAGGACTGAGGCCCCGGCATGGACGGGAGAGGAATCCCGAGAGGTCCCCTATCAACTCGCATGGGGACTGGCCTTTCCTGAGGCCACCAGAGCGGGTCCCTGAGGTCCCCGTCGTAACTCGAGAAGACCTGCCGCAACTCGAGAAAATCCAGGAGGTTCTCCCCTCCAGGCGAGATGAGGCCCATTTCCGCTGAGGCGTCTCGAGGCTGATCACACCTCCCCTCTGGAACTTCGAAAGGCTCCTTCACACCCTTGGTGCAAATCAAGAAGTTCCCCGACATACCCGTCTCCACTCGAGAGGAATCACGAGGGTCCCGCCCACATCCAGAGGAGCCCCGTTTCCGCCTCGTAGCTCGAGATGAGGGATCCTTTCCCTGCTTCGTCGGGAAAGAGTTCCCGGCGTTCCAGTCGCATCTCAAGAGGAGGCCCTCTCAACAGGAACGGCGAGAAGAACTCCAGGGTCGTGCCACCTTTCCAAGAGTCCCCCAGATGTCTCAGTCCATTCCAGAGGAACCTCTTTTCCCTTCACCGGCTCGTCTTTCACGCCGAGGATCGACTCACACCAAGGTGGCACGAGGCACAGCCATGTGGGAAAGCCTCGTGGGAAAGCCTCGAAGGACAGCCTCGAGGGAAAGCCACAGATCCCTTGATCCACGTGACAGGAAGCGTGACACTACTGCTGCAGCTCGGGAGGAAAGCGCACGTGCATGCCCCCACTCGAGACGAGGCCTGACTCCCCTGGGGAGACTCAGAAGCACCCCAAGATCCATGGCAACACTGGAGAGGAATCCTCAGGTTCCGGCCCCGACTCCACACAAGGACTGAGGCCCCGGCATGGACGGGAGAGGAATCCCGAGAGGTCCCCTAGCAACTCGCATGGGGACTGGCCTTTCCTGAGGCCACCAGAGCGGGTCCCTGAGGTCCCCGTCGTAACTCGAGAAGACCTGCCGCCACTCGAGAAAATCCAGGAGGTTCTCCCCTCCAGGCGAGATGAGGCCCATTTCCGCTGAGGCGTCTCGAGGCTGATCACACCTCCCCTCTGGAACTTCGAAAGGGTACTTCACACCCTTGGTGCAAATCAAGAAGTTCCCCGACATACCCGTCTCCACTCGAGAGGAATCACGAGGGTCCCGCCCACATCCAGAGGAGCCCCGTTTCCGCCTCGTAGCTCGAGATGAGGGATCCTTTCCCTGCTTCGTCGGGAAAGAGTTCCCGGCGTTCCAGTCGCATCTCAAGAGGAGGCCCTCTCAACAGGAACGGCGAGAAGAACTCCAGGGTCGTGCCACCTTTCCAAGAGTCCCCCAGATGTCTCAGTCCATTCCAGAGGAACCTCTTTTCCCTTCACCGGCTCGTCTTTCACGCCGAGGATCGACTCACACCAAGGTGGCACGAGGCACAGCCATGTGGGAAAGCCTCGTGGGAAAGCCTCGAAGGACAGCCTCGAGGGAAAGCCACAGATCCCTTGATCCACGTGACAGGAAGCGTGACACTACTGCTGCAGCTCGGGAGGAAATCGCACGTGCATGCCCCCACTCGAGACGAGGCCTGACTCCCCTGGGGAGACTCAGAAGCACCCCAAGATCCATGGCAACACTGGAGAGGAATCCTCAGGTTCCGGCCCCGACTCCACACAAGGACTGAGGCCCCGGCATGGACGGGAGAGGAATCCCGAGAGGTCCCCTAGCAACTCGCATGGGGACTGGCCTTTCCTGAGGCCACCAGAGCGGGTCCCTGAGGTCCCCGTCGTAACTCGAGAAGACCTGCCGCCACTCGAGAAAATCCAGGAGGTTCTCCCCTCCAGGCGAGATGAGGCCCATTTCCGCTGAGGCGTCTCGAGGCTGATCACACCTCCCCTCTGGAACTTCGAAAGGGTCCTTCACACCCTTGGTGCAAATGAAGAAGTTCCCCGACATACCCGTCTCCACTCGAGAGGAATCACGAGGGTCCCGCCCACATCCAGAGGAGCCCCGTTTCCGCCTCGTAGCTCGAGATGAGGGATCCTTTCCCTGCTTCGTCGGGAAAGAGTTCCCGGCGTTCCCGTCGCATCTCAAGAGGAGGCCCTCTCAACAGGAACGGCGAAAAGAACTCCAGGGTCGTGCCACCTTTCCAAGAGTCCCCCAGATGTCTCAGTCCATTCCAGAGGAACCTCTTTTCCCTTCACCGGCTCGTCTTTCACGCCGAGGATCGACTCACACCAAGGTGGCACGTGGCAGAGCCCTGGGGGAAAGCCTCGTGGGAAAGCCTCGTGGGAAAGCCTCGTGGGAAAGCCTCGAGGGACAGCCTCGAGGGAAAGCCACAGATCCCTTGATCCACGTGACAGGAAGCGTGACACTACTGCTGCAGCTCGGGAGGAAAGCGCACGTGCATGCCCCCACCCGAGACGAGGCCTGACTCACCTGGGGAGACTCAGAAGCACCCCAAGATCCATGGCAACACTGGAGAGGAATCCTCAGGTTCCGGCCCCGACTCCACACAAGGACTGAGGCCCCGGCATGGACGGGAGAGGAATCCCGAGAGGTCCCCTAGCAACTAGCATGGGGACTGGCCTTTCCTGAGGCCACCAGAGCGGGTCCCTGAGGTCCCCGTCGTAACTCGAGAAGACCTGCCGCAACTCGAGAAAATCCAGGAGGTTCTCCCCTCCAGGCGAGATGAGGCCCATTTCCGCTGAGGCGTCTCGAGGCTGATCACACCTCACCTCTGGAACTTTGAAAGGCTCCTTCACACCCTTGCTGCAAATCAAGAAGTTCCCCGACACACCCGTCTCCACTCGAGAGTAATCACGAGGGTCCCGCCCACATCCAGAGGAGCCCCGTTTCCGCCTCGTAGCTCGAGATGAGGGATCCTTTCCCTGCTTCGTCGGGAAAGAGTTCCCGGCGTTCCCGTCGCATCTCAAGAGGAGGCCCTCTCAACAGGAACGGCGAGCGGAACTCCAGGGTCGTGCCACCATTCCAAGAGTCCCCCAGATGTCTCAGTCCATTCCAGAGGAACCTCTTTTCCCTTCACCGGCTCGTCTTTCACGCCGAGGATCGACTCACACCAAGGTGGCACGTGGCAGAGCCCTGGGGGAAAGCCTCGTGGGAAAGCCTCGTGGGAAAGCCTCGAGGGACAGCCTGGAGGGAAAGCCACAGATCCCTTGATCCTCGTGACAGGAAGCGTGACACTACTGCTGCAGCTCGGGAGGAAAGCGCACGTGCATGCCCCCACTCGAGACGAGGCCTGACTCCCCTGGGGAGACTCAGAAGCACCCCAAGATCCATGGCAACACTGGAGAGGAATCCTCAGGTTCCGGCCCCGACTCCACACAAGGACTGAGGCCCCGGCATGGACGGGAGAGGAATCCCGAGAGGTCCCCTAGCAACTCGCATGGGGACTGGCCTTTCCTGAGGCCACCAGAGCGGGTCCCTGAGGTCCCCGTCGTAACTCGAGAAGACCTGCCGCAACTCGAGAAAATCCAGGAGGTTCTCCCCTCCAGGCGAGATGAGGCCCATTTCCGCTGAGGCGTCTCGAGGCTGATCACACCTCACCTCTGGAACTTCGAAAGGCTCCTTCACACCCTTGCTGCAAATCAAGAAGTTCCCCGTCATATCCGTCTCCACTCGAGAGGAATCACGAGGGTCCCGCCCACATCCAGAGGAGCCCCGTTTCCGCCTCGTAGCTCGAGATGAGGGATCCTTTCCCTTCTTCGTCGGGAAAGAGTTCCCGGCGTTCCCGTCGCATCTCAAGAGGAGGCCCTCTCAACAGGAACGGCCAGAGGAACTCCAGGTTCGTGCCAGCATTCCAAGAGTCCCCCAGATGTCTCAGTCCATTCCAGAGGAACCTCTTTTCCCTTCACCGGCTCGTCTTTCACGCTGAGGATCGACTCACACCAAGGTGGCACGTGGCACAGCCCTGTGGGAAAGCCTCGTGGGAAAGCCTCGAGGGACAGCCTCGAGGGAAAGCCACAGATCCCTTGATCCACCTGACAGGAAGCGTGACACTACTGCTGCAGCTCGGGAGGAAAGCGCACGTGCATGCCCCCCACTCGAGACGAGGCCTGACTCCCCTGGGGAGACTCAGAAGCACCCCTAGATCCATGGCAACACTGGAGAGGAATCCTCAGGTTCCAGCCCCGACTCCACACAAGGACTGAGGCCCCGGCATGGACGGGAGAGGAATCCCGAGAGGTCCCCTAGCAACTCGCATGGGGACTGGCCTTTCCTGAGGCCACCAGAGCGGGTCCCTGAGGTCCCCGTCGTAACTCGAGAAGACCTGCCGCAACTCGAGAAAATCCAGGAGGTTCTCCCCTCCAGGCGAGATGAGGCCCATTTCCGCTGAGGCGTCTCGAGGCTGATCACACCTTCCCTCTGGAACTTCGAAAGGCTCCTTCACACCCTTGCTGCAAATCAAGAAGTTCCCCGTCATACCCGTCTCCACTCGAGAGGAATCAAGAGGGTCCCGCCCAAATCCAGAGGAGCCCCGTTTCCGCCTCGTAGCTCGAGATGAGGGATCCTTTCCCTGCTTCGTCGGGAAAGAGTTCCCGGCGTTCCCGTCGCATCTCAAGAGGAGGCCCTCTCAACAGGAACGGCGAGAGGAACTTCAGGGTCGTGCCACCTTTCCAAGAGTCCCCCAGATGTCTCAGTCCATTCCAGAGGAACCTCTTTTCCCTTCACCGGCTCGTCTTTCACGCCGAGGACCGACTCACACCAAGGTGGCACGTGGCACAGCCCTGTGGGAAAGCCTCGTGGGAAAGCCTCGAGGGACAGCCTCGAGGGAAAGCCACAGATCCCTTGATCCACGTGACAGGAAGCGTGACACTACTGCTGCAGCTCGGGAGGAAAGCGCACGTGCATGCCCCCACTCGAGACGAGGCCTGACTCCCCTGGGGAGACTCAGAAGCACCCCAAGATCCATGGCAACACTGGAGAGGAATCCTCAGGTTCCGGCCCCGACTCCACACAAGGACTGAGGCCCCGGCATGGACGGGAGAGGAATCCCGAGAGGTCCCCTAGCAACTCGCATGGGGACTGGCCTTTCCTGAGGCCACCAGAGCGGGTCCCTGAGGTCCCCGTCGTAACTCGAGAAGACCTGCCGCAGCTCGAGAAAATCCAGGAGGTTCTCCCCTCCAGGCGAGATGAGGCCCATTTCCGCTGAGGCGTCTCGAGGCTGATCACACCTCCCCTCTGGAACTTCGAAAGGCTCCTTCACACCCTTGGTGCAAATCAAGAAGTTCCCCGACATACCCGTCTCCACTCGAGAGGAATCACGAGGGTCCCGCCCACATCCAGAGGAGCCCCGTTTCCGCCTCGTAGCTCGAGATGAGGGATCCTTTCCCTGCTTCTTCGGGAAAGAGTTCCCGGCGTTCCCGTCGCATCTCAAGAGGAGGCCCTCTCAACAGGAACGGCGAGAAGAACTGCAGGGTCGTGCCACCATTCCAAGAGTCCCCCAGATGTCTCAGTCCATTCCAGAGGAACCTCTTTTCCCTTCACCGGCTCGTCTTTCACGCCGAGGATCGACTCACACCAAGGTGGCACGTGGCACAGCCCTGTGGGAAAGCCTCGTGGGAAAGCCTCGAGGGACAGCCTCGAGGGAAAGCCACAGATCCCTTGATCCACGTGACAGGAAGCGTGACACTACTGCTGCAGCTCGGGAGGAAAGCGCACGTGCATGCCCCCACTCGAGACGAGGCCTGACTCCCCTGGGGAGACTCAGAAGCACCCCAAGATCCATGGCAACACTGGAGAGGAATCCTCAGGTTCCGGCCCCTACTCCACACAAGGACTGAGGCCCCGGCATGGACGGGAGAGGAATCCCGAGAGGTCCCCTAGCAACTCGCATGGGGACTGGCCTTTCCTGAGGCCACCAGAGCGGGTCCCTGAGGTCCCCGTCGTAACTCGAGAAGACCTGCCGCAACTCGAGAAAATCCAGGAGGTTCTCCCCTCCAGGCGAGATGAGGCCCATTTCCGCTGAGGCGTCTCGAGGCTGATCACACCTCACCTCTGGAACTTCGAAAGGGTCCTTCACACCCTTGGTGCAAATCAAGAAGTTCCCCGACATACCCGTCTCCACTCGAGAGGAATCACGAGGGTCCCGCCCACATCCAGAGGAGCCCCGTTTAGGCCTCGTAGCTCGAGATGAGGGATCCTTTCCCTGCTTCGTCGGGAAAGAGTTCCCGGCGTTCCCGTCGCATCTCAAGAGGAGGCCCTCTCAACAGGAATGGCGAGAAGAACTCCAGTGTTGTGCCACCATTCCAAGAGTCCCCCAGATGTCTCAGTCCATTCCAGAGGAACCTCTTTTCCCTTCACCGGCTCGTCTTTCACGCCGAGGATCGACTCACACCAAGGTGGCACGTGGCACAGCCATGTGGGAAAGCCTCGTGGGAAAGCCTCGAGGGAAAGCCACAGATCCCTTGATCCACCTGACAGGAAGCGTGACACTACTGCTGCAGCTCGGGAGGAAAGCGCACGTGCATGCCCCCACTCGAGACGAGGCCTGACTCCCCTGGGGAGACTCAGAAGCACCGCAAGATCCATGGCAACACTAGAGAGGAATCCTCAGGTTCCGGCCCCGACTCCACACAAGGACTGAGGCCCCGGCATGGACGGGAGAGGAATCCCGAGAGGTCCCCTAGCAACTCGCATGGGGACTGGCCTTTCCTGAGGCCACCAGAGCGGGTCCCTGAGGTCCCCGTCGTAACTCGAGAAGACCTGCCGCAACTCGAGAAAATACAGGAGGTTCTCCCCTCCAGGCGAGATGAGGCCCATTTCCGCTGAGGCCTCTCGAGGCTGATCACACCTCACCTTTGGAACTTTGAAAGGCTCCTTCACACCCTTGCTGCAAATCAAGAAGTTCCCCGACACACCCGTCTCCACTCGAGAGGAATCACGAGGGTCCCGCCCACATCCAGAGGAGCCCCGTTTCCGCCTCGTAGCTCGAGATGAGGGATCCTTTCCCTGCTTCGTCGGGAAAGAGTTCCCGGCGTTCCCGTTGCATCTCAAGAGGAGGCCCTCTCAACAGGAACGGCGAGCGGAACTCCAGGGTCGTGCCACCATTCCAAGAGTCCCCCAGATGTCTCAGTCCATTCCAGAGGAAGCTCTTTTCCCTTCACCGGCTCATCTTTCACGCCGAGGATCGACTCACACCAAGGTGGCACGTGGCACAGCCCTGTGGGAAAGCCTCGTGGGAAAGCCTCGAGGGACAGCCTCGAGGGAAAGCCACAGATCCCTTGATCCACGTGACAGGAAGCGCGACACTACTGCTGCAGCTCGGGAGGAAAGCGCACGTGCATGCCCCCACTCGAGACGAGGCCTGACTCCCCTGGGGAGACTCAGAAGCACCCCAAGATCCATGGCAACACTGGAGAGGAATCCTCAGGTTCCGGCCCCGACTCCACACATGGACTGAGGCCCCGGCATGGACGGGAGAGGAATCCCGAGAGGTCCCCTATCAACTCGCATGGGGACTGGCCTTTCCTGAGGCCACCAGAGCGGGTCCCTGAGGTCCCCGTCGTAACTCGAGAAGACCTGCCGCAACTCGAGAAAATCCAGGAGGTTCTCCCCTCCAGGCGAGATGAGGCCCATTTCCGCTGAGGCGTCTCGAGGCTGATCACACCTCCCCTCTGGAACTTCGAAAGGCTCCTTCACACCCTTGGTGCAAATCAAGAAGTTCCCCGACATACCCGTCTCCACTCGAGAGGAATCACGAGGGTCCCGCCCACATCCAGAGGAGCCCCGTTTCCGCCTCGTAGCTCGAGATGAGGGATCCTTTCCCTGCTTCTTCGGGAAAGAGTTCCCGGCGTTCCCGTCGCATCTCAAGAGGAGGCCCTCTCAACAGGAACGGCGAGAAGAACTGCAGGGTCGTGCCACCATTCCAAGAGTCCCCCAGATGTCTCAGTCCATTCCAGAGGAACCTCTTTTCCCTTCACCGGCTCGTCTTTCACGCCGAGGATCGACTCACACCAAGGTGGCACGTGGCACAGCCCTGTGGGAAAGCCTCGTGGGAAAGCCTCGAGGGACAGCCTCGAGGGAAAGCCACAGATCCCTTGATCCACGTGACAGGAAGCGTGACACTACTGCTGCAGCTCGGGAGGAAAGCGCACGTGCATGCCCCCACTCGAGACGAGGCCTGACTCCCCTGGGGAGACTCAGAAGCACCCCAAGATCCATGGCAACACTGGAGAGGAATCCTCAGGTTCCGGCCCCTACTCCACACAAGGAGTGAGGCCCCGGCATGGACGGGAGAGGAATCCCGAGAGGTCCCCTAGCAACTCGCATGGGGACTGGCCTTTCCTGAGGCCACCAGAGCGGGTCCCTGAGGTCCCCGTCGTAACTCGAGAAGACCTGCCGCAACTCGAGAAAATCCAGGAGGTTCTCCCCTCCAGGCGAGATGAGGCCCATTTCCGCTGAGGCGTCTCGAGGCTGATCACACCTCACCTCTGGAACTTCGAAAGGGTCCTTCACACCCTTGGTGCAAATCAAGAAGTTCCCCGACATACCCGTCTCCACTCGAGAGGAATCACGAGGGTCCCGCCCACATCCAGAGGAGCCCCGTTTAGGCCTCGTAGCTCGAGATGAGGGATCCTTTCCCTGCTTCGTCGGGAAAGAGTTCCCGGCGTTCCCGTCGCATCTCAAGAGGAGGCCCTCTCAACAGGAATGGCGAGAAGAACTCCAGGGTCGTGCCAACATTCCAAGAGTCCCCCAGATGTCTCAGTCCATTCCAGAGGAACCTCTTTTCCCTTCACCGGCTCGTCTTTCACGCCGAGGATCGACTCACACCAAGGTGGCACGTGGCACAGCCATGTGGGAAAGCCTCGTGGGAAAGCCTCGAGGGACAACCTCGAGGGAAAGCCACAGATCCCTTGATCCACCTGACAGGAAGCGTGACACTACTGCTGCAGCTCGGGAGGAAAGCGCACGTGCATGCCCCCACTCGAGACGAGGCCTGACTCCCCTGGGGAGACTCAGAAGCACCCCAAGATCCATGGCAACACTGGAGAGGAATCCTCAGGTTCCGGCCCCTACTCCACACAAGGACTGAGGCCCCGGCATGGACGGGAGAGGAATCCCGAGAGGTCCCCTAGCAACTCGCATGGGGACTGGCCTTTCCTGAGGCCACCAGAGCGGGTCCCTGAGGTCCCCGTCGTAACTCGAGAAGACCTGCCGCAACTCGAGAAAATCCAGGAGGTTCTCCCCTCCAGGCGAGATGAGGCCCATTTCCGCTGAGGCCTCTCGAGGCTGATCACACCTCACCTTTGGAACTTTGAAAGGCTCCTTCACACCCTTGCTGCAAATCAAGAAGTTCCCCGACACACCCGTCTCCACTCGAGAGGAATCACGAGGGTCCCGCCCACATCCAGAGGAGCCCCGTTTCCGCCTCGTAGCTCGAGATGAGGGATCCTTTCCTTTCTTCGTCGGGAAAGAGTTCCCGGCGTTCCCGTCGCATCTCAAGAGGAGGCCCTCTCAACAGGAACGGCCAGAGGAACTCCAGGTTCGTGCCAGCATTCCAAGAGTCCCCCAGATGTCTCAGTCCATTCCAGAGGAACCTCTTTTCCCTTCACCGGCTCGTCTTTCACGCCGAGGATCGACTCACACCAAGGTGGCACGTGGCACAGCCATGTGGGAAAGCCTCGTGGGAAAGCCTCGAGGGACAGCCTCGAGGGAAAGCCACAGATCCCTTGATCCACCTGACAGGAAGCGTGACACTACTGCTGCAGCTCGGGAGGAAAGCACACGTGCATGCCCCCACTCGAGACGAGGCCTGACTCCCCTGGGGAGACTCAGAAGCACCCCTAGATCCATGGCAACACTGGAGAGGAATCCTCAGGTTCCAGCCCCGACTCCACACAAGGACTGAGGCCCCGGCATGGACGGGAGAGGAATCCCGAGAGGTCCCCTAGCAACTCGCATGGGGACTGGCCTTTCCTGAGGCCACCAGAGCGGGTCCCTGAGGTCCCCGTCGTAACTCGAGAAGACCTGCCGCAACTGGAGAAAATCCAGGAGATTCTCCCCTCCAGGCGAGATGAGGCCCATTTCCGCTGAGGCCTCTCGAGGCTGATCACACCTCACCTTTGGAACTTTGAAAGGCTCCTTCACACCCTTGCTGCAAATCAAGAAGTTCCCCGACACACCCGTCTCCACTCGAGAGGAATCACGCGGGTCCCGCCCACATCCAGAGGAGCCCCGTTTCCGCCTCGTAGCTCGAGATGAGGGATCCTTTCCCTGCTTCGTCGGGAAAGAGTTCCCGGCGTTCCCGTCGCATCTCAAGAGGAGGCCCTCTCAACAGGAACGGCGAGCGGAACTCCAGGGTCGTGCCACCATTCCAAGAGTCCCCCAGATGTCTCAGTCCATTCCAGAGGAACCTCTTTTCCCTTCACCGGCTCGTCTTTCACGCCGAGGATCGACTCACACCAAGGTGGCACGTGGCAGAGCCCTGGGGGAAAGCCTCGTGGGAAAGCCTCGTGGGAAAGCCTCGAGGGACAGCCTGGAGGGAAAGCCACAGATCCCTTGATCCACGTGACAGGAAGCGTGACACTACTGCTGCAGCTCGGGAGGAAAGCGCACGTGCATGCCCCCACTCGAGACGAGGCCTGACTCCCCTGGGGAGACTCAGAAGCACCCCAAGATCCATGGCAACACTGGAGAGGAATCCTCAGGTTCCGGCCCCGACTCCACACAAGGACTGAGGCCCCGGCATGGACGGGAGAGGAATCCCGAGAGGTCCCCTAGCAACTCGCATGGGGACTGGCCTTTCCTGAGGCCACCAGAGCGGGTCCCTGAGGTCCCCGTCGTAACTCGAGAAGACCTGCCGCAACTCGAGAAAATCCAGGAGGTTCTCCCCTCCAGGCGAGATGAGGCCCATTTCCGCTGAGGCGTCTCGAGGCTGATCACACCTCACCTCTGGAACTTCGAAAGGCTCCTTCACACCCTTGCTGCAAATCAAGAAGTTCCCCGTCATACCCGTCTCCACTCGAGAGGAATCACGAGGGTCCCGCCCACATCCAGAGGAGCCCCGTTTCCGCCTCGTAGCTCGAGATGAGGGATCCTTTCCCTTCTTCGTCGGGAAAGAGTTCCCGGCGTTCCCGTCGCATCTCAAGAGGAGGCCCTCTCAACAGGAACGGCCAGAGGAACTCCAGGTTCGTGCCAGCATTCCAAGAGTCCCCCAGATGTCTCAGTCCATTCCAGAGAAACCTCTTTTCCCTTCACCGGCTCGTCTTTCACGCTGAGGATCGACTCACACCAAGGTGGCACGTGGCACAGCCCTGTGGGAAAGCCTCGTGGGAAAGCCTCGAGGGACAGCCTCGAGGGAAAGCCACAGATCCCTTGATCCACCTGACAGGAAGCGTGACACTACTGCTGCAGCTCGGGAGGAAAGCGCACGTGCATGCCCCCACTCGAGACGAGGCCTGACTCCCCTGGGGAGACTCAGAAGCACCCCTAGATCCATGGCAACACTGGAGAGGAATCCTCAGGTTCCAGCCCCGACTCCACACAAGGACTGAGGCCCCGGCATGGACGGGAGAGGAATCCCGAGAGGTCCCCTAGCAACTCGCATGGGGACTGGCCTTTCCTGAGGCCACCAGAGCGGGTCCCTGAGGTCCCCGTCGTAACTCGAGAAGACCTGCCGCAACTCGAGAAAATCCAGGAGGTTCTCCCCTCCAGGCGAGATGAGGCCCATTTCCGCTGAGGCGTCTCGAGGCTGATCACACCTCACCTCTGGAACTTCGAAAGGCTCCTTCACACCCTTGCTGCAAATCAAGAAGTTCCCCGTCATACCCGTCTCCACTCGAGAGGAATCACGAGGGTCCCGCCCACATCCAGAGGAGCCCCGTTTCCGCCTCGTAGCTCGAGATGAGGGATCCTTTCCCTTCTTCGTCGGGAAAGAGTTCCCGGCGTTCCCGTCGCATCTCAAGAGGAGGCCCTCTCAACAGGAACGGCCAGAGGAACTCCAGGTTCGTGCCAGCATTCCAAGAGTCCCCCAGATGTCTCAGTCCATTCCAGAGGAACCTCTTTTCCCTTCACCGGCTCGTCTTTCACGCCGAGGATCGACTCACACCAAGGTGGCACGTGGCACAGCCATGTGGGAAAGCCTCGTGGGAAAGCCTCGAGGGACAGCCTCGAGGGAAAGCCACAGATCCCTTGATCCACCTGACAGGAAGCGTGACACTACTGCTGCAGCTCGGGAGGAAAGCGCACGTGCATGCCCCCACTCGAGACGAGGCCTGACTCCCCTGGGGAGACTCAGAAGCACCCCAAGATCCATGGCAACACTGGAGAGGAATCCTCAGGTTCCGGCCCCGACTCCTCACAAGGACTGAGGCCCCGGCATGGACGGGAGAGGAATCCCGAGAGGTCCCCTAGCAACTCGCATGGGGACTGGCCTTTCCTGAGGCCACCAGAGCGGGTCCCTGAGGTCCCCGTCGTAACTCGAGAAGACCTGCCGCAACTCGAGAAAATACAGGAGGTTCTCCCCTCCAGGCGAGATGAGGCCCATTTCCGCTGAGGCGTCTCGAGGCTGATCACACCTCACCTTTGGAACTTTGAAAGGCTCCTTCACACCCTTGCTGCAAATCAAGAAGTTCCCCGACACACCCGTCTCCACTCGAGAGGAATCACGAGGGTCCCGCCCACATCCAGAGGAGCCCCGTTTCCGCCTCGTAGCTCGAGATGAGGGATCCTTTCCCTGCTTCGTCAGGAAAGAGTTCCCGGCGTTCCCGTCGCATCTCAAGAGGAGGCCCTCTCAACAGGAACGGCGAGCGGAACTCCAGGGTCGTGCCACCATTCCAAGAGTCCCCCAGATGTCTCAGTCCATTCCAGAGGAACCTCTTTTCCCTTCACCGGCTCATCTTTCACGCCGAGGATCGACTCACACCAAGGTGGCACGTGGCACAGCCCTGTGGGAAAGCCTCGTGGGAAAGCCTCGAGGGACAGCCTCGAGGGAAAGCCACAGATCCCTTGATCCACCTGACAGGAAGCGTGACACTACTGCTGCAGCTCGGGAGGAAAGCGCACGTGCATGCCCCCACTCGAGACGAGGCCTGACTCCCCTGGGGAGACTCAGAAGCACCCCAAGATCCATGGCAACACTGGAGAGGAATCCTCAGGTTCCGGCCCCGACTCCACACAAGGACTGAGGCCCCGGCATGGACGGGAGAGGAATCCCGAGAGGTCCCCTAGCAACTCGCATGGGGACTGGCCTTTCCTGAGGCCACCAGAGCGGGTCCCTGAGGTCCCCGTCGTAACTCGAGAAGACCTGCCGCAACTGGAGAAAATCCAGGAGGTTCTCCCCTCCAGGCGAGATGAGGCCCATTTCCGCTGAGGCGTCTCGAGGCTGATCACACCTCACCTCTGGAACTTTGAAAGGCTCCTTCACACCCTTGCTGCAAATCAAGAAGTTCCCCGACACACCCGTCTCCACTCGAGAGTAATCACGAGGGTCCCGCCCACATCCAGAGGAGCCCCGTTTCCGCCTCGTAGCTCGAGATGAGGGATCCTTTCCCTGCTTCGTCGGAAAAGAGTTCCCGGCGTTCCCGTCGCATCTCAAGAGGAGGCCCTCTCAACAGGAACGGCGAGCAGAACTCCAGGGTCGTGCCACCATTCCAAGAGTCCCCCAGATGTCTCAGTCCATTCCAGAGGAACCTCTTTTCCCTTCACCGGCTCGTCTTTCACGCCGAGGATCGACTCACACCAAGGTGGCACGTGGCAGAGCCCTGGGGGAAAGCCTCGTGGGAAAGCCTCGTGGGAAAGCCTCGAGGGACAGCCTCGAGGGAAAGCCACAGATCCCTTGATCCACGTGACAGGAAGCGTGACACTACTGCTGCAGCTCGGGAGGAAAGCGCACGTGCATGCCCCCACTCGAGACGAGGCCTGACTCCCCTGGGGAGACTCAGAAGCACCCCAAGATCCATGGCAACACTGGAGAGGAATCCTCAGGTTCCGGCCGCGACTCCACACAAGGACTGAGGCCCCGGCATGGACGGGAGAGGAATCCCGAGAGGTCCCCTAGCAACTCGCATGGGGACTGGCCTTTCCTGAGGCCACCAGAGCGGGTCCCTGAGGTCCCCGTCGTAACTCGAGAAGACCTGCCGCAACTCGAGAAAATCCAAGAGGTTCTCTCCTCCAGGCGAGATGAGGCCCATTTCCGCTGAGGCGTCTCGAGGCTGATCACACCTCACCTCTGGAACTTCGAAAGGCTCCTTCACACCCTTGCTGCAAATCAAGAAGTTCCCCGTCATACCCGTCTCCACTCGAGAGGAATCACGAGGGTCCCGCCCACATCCAGAGGAGCCCCGTTTCCGCCTCGTAGCTCGAGATGAGGGATCCTTTCCTTTCTTCGTCGGGAAAGAGTTCCCGGCGTTCCCGTCGCATCTCAAGAGGAGGCCCTCTCAACAGGAACGGCCAGAGGAACTCCAGGTTCGTGCCAGCATTCCAAGAGTCCCCCAGATGTCTCAGTCCATTCCAGAGGAACCTCTTTTCCCTTCACCGGCTCGTCTTTCACGCCGAGGATCGACTCACACCAAGGTGGCACGTGGCACAGCCCTGTGGGAAAGCCTCGTGGGAAAGCCTCGAGGGACAGCCTCGAGGGAAAGCCACAGATCCCTTGATCCACCTGACAGGAAGCGTGACACTACTGCTGCAGCTCGGGAGGAAAGCGCACGTGCATGCCCCCACTCGAGACGAGGCCTGACTCCCCTGGGGAGACTCAGAAGCACCCCTAGATCCATGGCAACACTGGAGAGGAATCCTCAGGTTCCAGCCCCGACTCCACACAAGGACTGAGGCCCCGGCATGGACGGGAGAGGAATCCCGAGAGGTCCCCTAGCAACTCGCATGGGGACTGGCCTTTCCTGAGGCCACCAGAGCGGGTCCCTGAGGTCCCCGTCGTAACTCGAGAAGACCTGCCGCAACTGGAGAAAATCCAGGAGATTCTCCCCTCCAGGCGAGATGAGGCCCATTTCCGCTGAGGCCTCTCGAGGCTGATCACACCTCACCTTTGGAACTTTGAAAGGCTCCTTCACACCCTTGCTGCAAATCAAGAAGTTCCCCGACACACCCGTCTCCACTCGAGAGGAATCACGAGGGTCCCGCCCACATCCAGAGGAGCCCCGTTTCCGCCTCGTAGCTCGAGATGAGGGATCCTTTCCCTGCTTCGTCGGGAAAGAGTTCCCGGCGTTCCCGTCGCATCTCAAGAGGAGGCCCTCTCAACAGGAACGGCGAGCGGAACTCCAGGGTCGTGCCACCATTCCAAGAGTCCCCCAGATGTCTCAGTCCATTCCAGAGGAACCTCTTTTCCCTTCACCGGCTCGTCTTTCACGCCGAGGATCGACTCACACCAAGGTGGCACGTGGCAGAGCCCTGGGGGAAAGCCTCGTGGGAAAGCCTCGTGGGAAAGCCTCGAGGGACAGCCTGGAGGGAAAGCCACAGATCCCTTGATCCACGTGACAGGAAGCGTGACACTACTGCTGCAGCTCGGGAGGAAAGCGCACGTGCATGCCCCCACTCGAGACGAGGCCTGACTCCCCTGGGGAGACTCAGAAGCACCCCAAGATCCATGGCAACACTGGAGAGGAATCCTCAGGTTCCGGCCCCGACTCCACACAAGGACTGAGGCCCCGGCATGGACGGGAGAGGAATCCCGAGAGGTCCCCTAGCAACTCGCATGGGGACTGGCCTTTCCTGAGGCCACCAGAGCGGGTCCCTGAGGTCCCCGTCGTAACTCGAGAAGACCTGCCGCAACTCGAGAAAATCCAGGAGGTTCTCCCCTCCAGGCGAGATGAGGCCCATTTCCGCTGAGGCGTCTCGAGGCTGATCACACCTCACCTCTGGAACTTCGAAAGGCTCCTTCACACCCTTGCTGCAAATCAAGAAGTTCCCCGTCATACCCGTCTCCACTCGAGAGGAATCACGAGGGTCCCGCCCACATCCAGAGGAGCCCCGTTTCCGCCTCGTAGCTCGAGATGAGGGATCCTTTCCCTTCTTCGTCGGGAAAGAGTTCCCGGCGTTCCCGTCGCATCTCAAGAGGAGGCCCTCTCAACAGGAACGGCCAGAGGAACTCCAGGTTCGTGCCAGCATTCCAAGAGTCCCCCAGATGTCTCAGTCCATTCCAGAGGAACCTCTTTTCCCTTCACCGGCTCGTCTTTCACGCTGAGGATCGACTCACACCAAGGTGGCACGTGGCACAGCCCTGTGGGAAAGCCTCGTGGGAAAGCCTCGAGGGACAGCCTCGAGGGAAAGCCACAGATCCCTTGATCCACCTGACAGGAAGCGTGACACTACTGCTGCAGCTCGGGAGGAAAGCGCACGTGCATGCCCCCACTCGAGACGAGGCCTGACTCCCCTGGGGAGACTCAGAAGCACCCCTAGATCCATGGCAACACTGGAGAGGAATCCTCAGGTTCCAGCCCCGACTCCACACAAGGACTGAGGCCCCGGCATGGACGGCAGAGGAATCCCGAGAGGTCCCCTAGCAACTCGCATGGGGACTGGCCTTTCCTGAGGCCACCAGAGCGGGTCCCTGAGGTCCCCGTCGTAACTCGAGAAGACCTGCCGCAACTCGAGAAAATCCAGGAGGTTCTCCCCTCCAGGCGAGATGAGGCCCATTTCCGCTGAGGCGTCTCGAGGCTGATCACACCTCACCTCTGGAACTTCGAAAGGCTCCTTCACACCCTTGCTGCAAATCAAGAAGTTCCCCGTCATACCCGTCTCCACTCGAGAGGAATCACGAGGGTCCCGCCCACATCCAGAGGAGCCCCGTTTCCGCCTCGTAGCTCGAGATGAGGGATCCTTTCCCTTCTTCGTCGGGAAAGAGTTCCCGGCGTTCCCGTCGCATCTCAAGAGGAGGCCCTCTCAACAGGAACGGCCAGAGGAACTCCAGGTTCGTGCCAGCATTCCAAGAGTCCCCCAGATGTCTCAGTCCATTCCAGAGGAACCTCTTTTCCCTTCACCGGCTCGTCTTTCACGCTGAGGATCGACTCACACCAAGGTGGCACGTGGCACAGCCCTGTGGGAAAGCCTCGTGGGAAAGCCTCGAGGGACAGCCTCGAGGGAAAGCCACAGATCCCTTGATCCACCTGACAGGAAGCGTGACACTACTGCTGCAGCTCGGGAGGAAAGCGCACGTGCATGCCCCCACTCGAGACGAGGCCTGACTCCCCTGGGGAGACTCAGAAGCACCCCTAGATCCATGGCAACACTGGAGAGGAATCCTCAGGTTCCAGCCCCGACTCCACACAAGGACTGAGGCCCCGGCATGGACGGGAGAGGAATCCCGAGAGGTCCCCTAGCAACTCGCATGGGGACTGGCCTTTCCTGAGGCCACCAGAGCGGGTCCCTGAGGTCCCCGTCGTAACTCGAGAAGACCTGCCGCAACTCGAGAAAATCCAGGAGGTTCTCCCCTCCAGGCGAGATGAGGCCCATTTCCGCTGAGGCGTCTCGAGGCTGATCACACCTCACCTCTGGAACTTCGAAAGGCTCCTTCACACCCTTGCTGCAAATCAAGAAGTTCCCCGTCATACCCGTCTCCACTCGAGAGGAATCACGAGGGTCCCGCCCACATCCAGAGGAGCCCCGTTTCCGCCTCGTAGCTCGAGATGAGGGATCCTTTCCCTTCTTCGTCGGGAAAGAGTTCCCGGCATTCCCGTCGCATCTCAAGAGGAGGCCCTCTCAACAGGAACGGCCAGAGGAACTCCAGGTTCGTGCCAGCATTCCAAGAGTCCCCCAGATGTCTCAGTCCATTCCAGAGGAACCTCTTTTCCCTTCACCGGCTCGTCTTTCACGCCGAGGATCGACTCACACCAAGGTGGCACGTGGCACAGCCATGTGGGAAAGCCTCGTGGGAAAGCCTCGAGGGACAGCCTCGAGGGAAAGCCACAGATCCCTTGATCCACCTGACAGGAAGCGTGACACTACTGCTGCAGCTCGGGAGGAAAGCGCACGTGCATGCCCCCACTCGAGACGAGGCCTGACTCCCCTGGGGAGACTCAGAAGCACCCCTAGATCCATGGCAACACTGGAGAGGAATCCTCAGGTTCCAGCCCCGACTCCACACAAGGACTGAGGCCCCGGCATGGACGGGAGAGGAATCCCGAGAGGTCCCCTAGCAACTCGCATGGGGACTGGCCTTTCCTGAGGCCACCAGAGCGGGTCCCTGAGGTCCCCGTCGTAACTCGAGAAGACCTGCCGCAACTCGAGAAAATACAGGAGGTTCTCCCCTCCAGGCGAGATGAGGCCCATTTCCGCTGAGGCCTCTCGAGGCTGATCACACCTCACCTTTGGAACTTTGAAAGGCTCCTTCACACCCTTGCTGCAAATCAAGAAGTTCCCCGACACACCCGTCTCCACTCGAGAGGAATCACGAGGGTCCCGCCCACATCCAGAGGAGCCCCGTTTCCGCCTCGTAGCTCGAGATGAGGGATCCTTTCCCTGCTTCGTCGGGAAAGAGTTCCCGGCGTTCCCGTCGCATCTCAAGAGGAGGCCCTCTCAACAGGAACGGCGAGCGGAACTCCAGGGTCGTGCCACCATTCCAAGAGTCCCCCAGATGTCTCAGTCCATTCCAGAGGAACCTCTTTTCCCTTCACCGGCTCATCTTTCACGCCGAGGATCGACTCACACCAAGGTGGCACGTGGCACAGCCCTGTGGGAAAGCCTCGTGGGAAAGCCTCGAGGGACAGCCTCGAGGGAAAGCCACAGATCCCTTGATCCACGTGACAGGAAGCGTGACACTACTGCTGCAGCTCGGGAGGAAAGCGCACGTGCATGCCCCCACTCGAGACGAGGGCTGACTCCCCTGGGGAGACTCAGAAGCACCCCAAGATCCATGGCAACACTGGAGAGGAATCCTCAGGTTCCGGCCCCGACTCCACACAAGGACTGAGGCCCCGGCATGGACGGGAGAGGAATCCCGAGAGGTCCCCTAGCAACTCGCATGGGGACTGGCCTTTCCTGAGGCCACCAGAGCGGGTCCCTGAGGTCCCCGTCGTAACTCGAGAAGACCTGCCGCAACTGGAGAAAATCCAGGAGGTTCTCCCCTCCAGGCGAGATGAGGCCCATTTCCGCTGAGGCGTCTCGAGGCTGATCACACCTCACCTCTGGAACTTTGAAAGGCTCCTTCACACCCTTGCTGCAAATCAAGAAGTTCCCCGACACACCCGTCTCCACTCGAGAGTAATCACGAGGGTCCCGCCCACATCCAGAGGAGCCCCGTTTCCGCCTCGTAGCTCGAGATGAGGGATCCTTTCCCTGCTTCGTCGGAAAAGAGTTCCCGGCGTTCCCGTCGCATCTCAAGAGGAGGCCCTCTCAACAGGAACGGCGAGCAGAACTCCAGGGTCGTGCCACCATTCCAAGAGTCCCCCAGATGTCTCAGTCCATTCCAGAGGAACCTCTTTTCCCTTCACCGGCTCGTCTTTCACGCCGAGGATCGACTCACACCAAGGTGGCACGTGGCAGAGCCCTGGGGGAAAGCCTCGTGGGAAAGCCTCGTGGGAAAGCCTCGAGGGACAGCCTGGAGGGAAAGCCACAGATCCCTTGATCCACGTGACAGGAAGCGTGACACTACTGCTGCAGCTCGGGAGGAAAGCGCACGTGCATGCCCCCACTCGAGACGAGGCCTGACTCCCCTGGGGAGACTCAGAAGCACCCCAAGATCCATGGCAACACTGGAGAGGAATCCTCAGGTTCCGGCCGCGACTCCACACAAGGACTGAGGCCCCGGCATGGACAGGAGAGGAATCCCGAGAGGTCCCCTAGCAACTCGCATGGGGACTGGCCTTTCCTGAGGCAACCAGAGCGGGTCCCTGAGGTCCCCGTCGTAACTCGAGAAGACCTGCCGCAACTCGAGAAAATCCAAGAGGTTCTCCCCTCCAGGCGAGATGAGGCCCATTTCCGCTGAGGCGTCTCGAGGCTGATCACACCTCACCTCTGGAACTTCGAAAGGCTCCTTCACACCCTTGCTGCAAATCAAGAAGTTCCCCGTCATACCCGTCTCCACTCGAGAGGAATCACGAGGGTCCCGCCCACATCCAGAGGAGCCCCGTTTCCGCCTCGTAGCTCGAGATGAGGGATCCTTTCCTTTCTTCGTCGGGAAAGAGTTCCCGGCGTTCCCGTCGCATCTCAAGAGGAGGCCCTCTCAACAGGAACGGCCAGAGGAACTCCAGGTTCGTGCCAGCATTCCAAGAGTCCCCCAGATGTCTCAGTCCATTCCAGAGGAACCTCTTTTCCCTTCACCGGCTCGTCTTTCACGCCGAGGATCGACTCACACCAAGGTGGCACGTGGCACAGCCATGTGGGAAAGCCTCGTGGGAAAGCCTCGAGGGACAGCCTCGAGGGAAAGCCACAGATCCCTTGATCCACCTGACAGGAAGCGTGACACTACTGCTGCAGCTCGGGAGGAAAGCGCACGTGCATGCCCCCACTCGAGACGAGGCCTGACTCCCCTGGGGAGACTCAGAAGCACCCCTAGATCCATGGCAACACTGGAGAGGAATCCTCAGGTTCCAGCCCCGACTCCACACAAGGACTGAGGCCCCGGCATGGACGGGAGAGGAATCCCGAGAGGTCCCCTAGCAACTCGCATGGGGACTGGCCTTTCCTGAGGCCACCAGAGCGGGTCCCTGAGGTCCCCGTCGTAACTCGAGAAGACCTGCCGCAACTGGAGAAAATCCAGGAGATTCTCCCCTCCAGGCGAGATGAGGCCCATTTCCGCTGAGGCCTCTCGAGGCTGATCACACCTCACCTTTGGAACTTTGAAAGGCTCCTTCACACCCTTGCTGCAAATCAAGAAGTTCCCCGACACACCCGTCTCCACTCGAGAGGAATCACGAGGGTCCCGCCCACATCCAGAGGAGCCCCGTTTCCGCCTCGTAGCTCGAGATGAGGGATCCTTTCCCTGCTTCGTCGGGAAAGAGTTCCCGGCGTTCCCGTCGCATCTCAAGAGGAGGCCCTCTCAACAGGAACGGCGAGCGGAACTCCAGGGTCGTGCCACCATTCCAAGAGTCCCCCAGATGTCTCAGTCCATTCCAGAGGAACCTCTTTTCCCTTCACCGGCTCGTCTTTCACGCCGAGGATCGACTCACACCAAGGTGGCACGTGGCAGAGCCCTGGGGGAAAGCCTCGTGGGAAAGCCTCGTGGGAAAGCCTCGAGGGACAGCCTGGAGGGAAAGCCACAGATCCCTTGATCCACGTGACAGGAAGCGTGACACTACTGCTGCAGCTCGGGAGGAAAGCGCACGTGCATGCCCCCACTCGAGACGAGGCCTGACTCCCCTGGGGAGACTCAGAAGCACCCCAAGATCCATGGCAACACTGGAGAGGAATCCTCAGGTTCCGGCCCCGACTCCACACAAGGACTGAGGCCCCGGCATGGACGGGAGAGGAATCCCGAGAGGTCCCCTAGCAACTCGCATGGGGACTGGCCTTTCCTGAGGCCACCAGAGCGGGTCCCTGAGGTCCCCGTCGTAACTCGAGAAGACCTGCCGCAACTCGAGAAAATCCAGGAGGTTCTCCCCTCCAGGCGAGATGAGGCCCATTTCCGCTGAGGCGTCTCGAGGCTGATCACACCTCACCTCTGGAACTTCGAAAGGCTCCTTCACACCCTTGCTGCAAATCAAGAAGTTCCCCGTCATACCCGTCTCCACTCGAGAGGAATCACGAGGGTCCCGCCCACATCCAGAGGAGCCCCGTTTCCGCCTCGTAGCTCGAGATGAGGGATCCTTTCCCTTCTTCGTCGGGAAAGAGTTCCCGGCGTTCCCGTCGCATCTCAAGAGGAGGCCCTCTCAACAGGAACGGCCAGAGGAACTCCAGGTTCGTGCCAGCATTCCAAGAGTCCCCCAGATGTCTCAGTCCATTCCAGAGGAACCTCTTTTCCCTTCACCGGCTCGTCTTTCACGCTGAGGATCGACTCACACCAAGGTGGCACGTGGCACAGCCCTGTGGGAAAGCCTCGTGGGAAAGCCTCGAGGGACAGCCTCGAGGGAAAGCCACAGATCCCTTGATCCACCTGACAGGAAGCGTGACACTACTGCTGCAGCTCGGGAGGAAAGCGCACGTGCATGCCCCCACTCGAGACGAGGCCTGACTCCCCTGGGGAGACTCAGAAGCACCCCTAGATCCATGGCAACACTGGAGAGGAATCCTCAGGTTCCAGCCCCGACTCCACACAAGGACTGAGGCCCCGGCATGGACGGCAGAGGAATCCCGAGAGGTCCCCTAGCAACTCGCATGGGGACTGGCCTTTCCTGAGGCCACCAGAGCGGGTCCCTGAGGTCCCCGTCGTAACTCGAGAAGACCTGCCGCAACTCGAGAAAATCCAGGAGGTTCTCCCCTCCAGGCGAGATGAGGCCCATTTCCGCTGAGGCGTCTCGAGGCTGATCACACCTCACCTCTGGAACTTCGAAAGGCTCCTTCACACCCTTGCTGCAAATCAAGAAGTTCCCCGTCATACACGTCTCCACTCGAGAGGAATCACGAGGGTCCCGCCCACATCCAGAGGAGCCCCGTTTCCGCCTCGTAGCTCGAGATGAGGGATCCTTTCCCTTCTTCGTCGGGAAAGAGTTCCCGGCATTCCCGTCGCATCTCAAGAGGAGGCCCTCTCAACAGGAACGGCCAGAGGAACTCCAGGTTCGTGCCAGCATTCCCAGAGTCCCCCCGATGTCTCAGTCCATTCCAGAGGAACCTCTTTTCCCTTCACCGGCTCGTCTTTCACGCCGAGGATCGACTCACACCAAGGTGGCACGTGGCACAGCCATGTGGGAAAGCCTCGTGGGAAAGCCTCGAGGGACAGCCTCGAGGGAAAGCCACAGATCCCTTGATCCACCTGACAGGAAGCGTGACACTACTGCTGCAGCTCGGGAGGAAAGCGCACGTGCATGCCCCCACTCGAGACGAGGCCTGACTCCCCTGGGGAGACTCAGAAGCACCCCTAGATCCATGGCAACACTGGAGAGGAATCCTCAGGTTCCAGCCCCGACTCCACACAAGGACTGAGGCCCCGGCATGGACGGGAGAGGAATCCCGAGAGGTCCCCTAGCAACTCGCATGGGGACTGGCCTTTCCTGAGGCCACCAGAGCGGGTCCCTGAGGTCCCCGTCGTAACTCGAGAAGACCTGCCGCAACTCGAGAAAATACAGGAGGTTCTCCCCTCCAGGCGAGATGAGGCCCATTTCCGCTGAGGCCTCTCGAGGCTGATCACACCTCACCTTTGGAACTTTGAAAGGCTCCTTCACACCCTTGCTGCAAATCAAGAAGTTCCCCGACACACCCGTCTCCACTCGAGAGGAATCACGAGGGTCCCGCCCACATCCAGAGGAGCCCCGTTTCCGCCTCGTAGCTCGAGATGAGGGATCCTTTCCCTGCTTCGTCGGGAAAGAGTTCCCGGCGTTCCCGTCGCATCTCAAGAGGAGGCCCTCTCAACAGGAACGGCGAGCGGAACTCCAGGGTCGTGCCACCATTCCAAGAGTCCCCCAGATGTCTCAGTCCATTCCAGAGGAACCTCTTTTCCCTTCACCGGCTCATCTTTCACGCCGAGGATCGACTCACACCAAGGTGGCACGTGGCACAGCCCTGTGGGAAAGCCTCGTGGGAAAGCCTCGAGGGACAGCCTCGAGGGAAAGCCACAGATCCCTTGATCCACGTGACAGGAAGCGTGACACTACTGCTGCAGCTCGGGAGGAAAGCGCACGTGCATGCCCCCACTCGAGACGAGGGCTGACTCCCCTGGGGAGACTCAGAAGCACCCCAAGATCCATGGCAACACTGGAGAGGAATCCTCAGGTTCCGGCCCCGACTCCACACAAGGACTGAGGCCCCGGCATGGACGGGAGAGGAATCCCGAGAGGTCCCCTAGCAACTCGCATGGGGACTGGCCTTTCCTGAGGCCACCAGAGCGGGTCCCTGAGGTCCCCGTCGTAACTCGAGAAGACCTGCCGCAACTGGAGAAAATCCAGGAGGTTCTCCCCTCCAGGCGAGATGAGGCCCATTTCCGCTGAGGCGTCTCGAGGCTGATCACACCTCACCTCTGGAACTTTGAAAGGCTCCTTCACACCCTTGCTGCAAATCAAGAAGTTCCCCGACACACCCGTCTCCACTCGAGAGTAATCACGAGGGTCCCGCCCACATCCAGAGGAGCCCCGTTTCCGCCTCGTAGCTCGAGATGAGGGATCCTTTCCCTGCTTCGTCGGAAAAGAGTTCCCGGCGTTCCCGTCGCATCTCAAGAGGAGGCCCTCTCAACAGGAACGGCGAGCAGAACTCCAGGGTCGTGCCACCATTCCAAGAGTCCCCCAGATGTCTCAGTCCATTCCAGAGGAACCTCTTTTCCCTTCACCGGCTCGTCTTTCACGCCGAGGATCGACTCACACCAAGGTGGCACGTGGCAGAGCCCTGGGGGAAAGCCTCGTGGGAAAGCCTCGTGGGAAAGCCTCGAGGGACAGCCTGGAGGGAAAGCCACAGATCCCTTGATCCACGTGACAGGAAGCGTGACACTACTGCTGCAGCTCGGGAGGAAAGCGCACGTGCATGCCCCCACTCGAGACGAGGCCTGACTCCCCTGGGGAGACTCAGAAGCACCCCAAGATCCATGGCAACACTGGAGAGGAATCCTCAGGTTCCGGCCGCGACTCCACACAAGGACTGAGGCCCCGGCATGGACGGGAGAGGAATCCCGAGAGGTCCCCTAGCAACTCGCATGGGGACTGGCCTTTCCTGAGGCAACCAGAGCGGGTCCCTGAGGTCCCCGTCGTAACTCGAGAAGACCTGCCGCAACTCGAGAAAATCCAAGAGGTTCTCCCCTCCAGGCGAGATGAGGCCCATTTCCGCTGAGGCGTCTCGAGGCTGATCACACCTCACCTCTGGAACTTCGAAAGGCTCCTTCACACCCTTGCTGCAAATCAAGAAGTTCCCCGTCATACCCGTCTCCACTCGAGAGGAATCACGAGGGTCCCGCCCACATCCAGAGGAGCCCCGTTTCCGCCTCGTAGCTCGAGATGAGGGATCCTTTCCTTTCTTCGTCGGGAAAGAGTTCCCGGCGTTCCCGTCGCATCTCAAGAGGAGGCCCTCTCAACAGGAACGGCCAGAGGAACTCCAGGTTCGTGCCAGCATTCCAAGAGTCCCCCAGATGTCTCAGTCCATTCCAGAGGAACCTCTTTTCCCTTCACCGGCTCGTCTTTCACGCCGAGGATCGACTCACACCAAGGTGGCACGTGGCACAGCCATGTGGGAAAGCCTCGTGGGAAAGCCTCGAGGGACAGCCTCGAGGGAAAGCCACAGATCCCTTGATCCACCTGACAGGAAGCGTGACACTACTGCTGCAGCTCGGGAGGAAAGCGCACGTGCATGCCCCCACTCGAGACGAGGCCTGACTCCCCTGGGGAGACTCAGAAGCACCCCTAGATCCATGGCAACACTGGAGAGGAATCCTCAGGTTCCAGCCCCGACTCCACACAAGGACTGAGGCCCCGGCATGGACGGGAGAGGAATCCCGAGAGGTCCCCTAGCAACTCGCATGGGGACTGGCCTTTCCTGAGGCCACCAGAGCGGGTCCCTGAGGTCCCCGTCGTAACTCGAGAAGACCTGCCGCAACTGGAGAAAATCCAGGAGATTCTCCCCTCCAGGCGAGATGAGGCCCATTTCCGCTGAGGCCTCTCGAGGCTCATCACACCTCACCTTTGGAACTTTGAAAGGCTCCTTCACACCCTTGCTGCAAATCAAGAAGTTCCCCGACACACCCGTCTCCACTCGAGAGGAATCACGAGGGTCCCGCCCACATCCAGAGGAGCCCCGTTTCCGCCTCGTAGCTCGAGATGAGGGATCCTTTCCCTGCTTCGTCGGGAAAGAGTTCCCGGCGTTCCCGTCGCATCTCAAGAGGAGGCCCTCTCAACAGGAACGGCGAGCGGAACTCCAGGGTCGTGCCACCATTCCAAGAGTCCCCCAGATGTCTCAGTCCATTCCAGAGGAACCTCTTTTCCCTTCACCGGCTCGTCTTTCACGCCGAGGATCGACTCACACCAAGGTGGCACGTGGCAGAGCCCTGGGGGAAAGCCTCGTGGGAAAGCCTCGTGGGAAAGCCTCGAGGGACAGCCTGGAGGGAAAGCCACAGATCCCTTGATCCACGTGACAGGAAGCGTGACACTACTGCTGCAGCTCGGGAGGAAAGCGCACGTGCATGCCCCCACTCGAGACGAGGCCTGACTCCCCTGGGGAGACTCAGAAGCACCCCAAGATCCATGGCAACACTGGAGAGGAATCCTCAGGTTCCGGCCCCGACTCCACACAAGGACTGAGGCCCCGGCATGGACGGGAGAGGAATCCCGAGAGGTCCCCTAGCAACTCGCATGGGGACTGGCCTTTCCTGAGGCCACCAGAGCGGGTCCCTGAGGTCCCCGTCGTAACTCGAGAAGACCTGCCGCAACTCGAGAAAATCCAGGAGGTTCTCCCCTCCAGGCGAGATGAGGCCCATTTCCGCTGAGGCGTCTCGAGGCTGATCACACCTCACCTCTGGAACTTCGAAAGGCTCCTTCACACCCTTGCTGCAAATCAAGAAGTTCCCCGTCATACCCGTCTCCACTCGAGAGGAATCACGAGGGTCCCGCCCACATCCAGAGGAGCCCCGTTTCCGCCTCGTAGCTCGAGATGAGGGATCCTTTCCCTTCTTCGTCGGGAAAGAGTTCCCGGCGTTCCCGTCGCATCTCAAGAGGAGGCCCTCTCAACAGGAACGGCCAGAGGAACTCCAGGTTCGTGCCAGCATTCCAAGAGTCCCCCAGATGTCTCAGTCCATTCCAGAGGAACCTCTTTTCCCTTCACCGGCTCGTCTTTCACGCTGAGGATCGACTCACACCAAGGTGGCACGTGGCACAGCCCTGTGGGAAAGCCTCGTGGGAAAGCCTCGAGGGACAGCCTCGAGGGAAAGCCACAGATCCCTTGATCCACCTGACAGGAAGCGTGACACTACTGCTGCAGCTCGGGAGGAAAGCGCACGTGCATGCCCCCACTCGAGACGAGGCCTGACTCCCCTGGGGAGACTCAGAAGCACCCCTAGATCCATGGCAACACTGGAGAGGAATCCTCAGGTTCCAGCCCCGACTCCACACAAGGACTGAGGCCCCGGCATGGACGGCAGAGGAATCCCGACAGGTCCCCTAGCAACTCGCATGGGGACTGGCCTTTCCTGAGGCCACCAGAGCGGGTCCCTGAGGTCCCCGTCGTAACTCGAGAAGACCTGCCGCAACTCGAGAAAATCCAGGAGGTTCTCCCCTCCAGGCGAGATGAGGCCCATTTCCGCTGAGGCGTCTCGAGGCTGATCACACCTCACCTCTGGAACTTCGAAAGGCTCCTTCACACCCTTGCTGCAAATCAAGAAGTTCCCCGTCATACACGTCTCCACTCGAGAGGAATCACGAGGGTCCCGCCCACATCCAGAGGAGCCCCGTTTCCGCCTCGTAGCTCGAGATGAGGGATCCTTTCCCTTCTTCGTCGGGAAAGAGTTCCCGGCATTCCCGTCGCATCTCAAGAGGAGGCCCTCTCAACAGGAACGGCCAGAGGAACTCCAGGTTCGTGCCAGCATTCCCAGAGTCCCCCCGATGTCTCAGTCCATTCCAGAGGAACCTCTTTTCCCTTCACCGGCTCGTCTTTCACGCCGAGGATCGACTCACACCAAGGTGGCACGTGGCACAGCCATGTGGGAAAGCCTCGTGGGAAAGCCTCGAGGGACAGCCTCGAGGGAAAGCCACAGATCCCTTGATCCACGTGACAGGAAGCGTGACACTACTGCTGCAGCTCGGGAGGAAAGCGCACGTGCATGCCCCCACTCGAGACGAGGCCTGACTCCCCTGGGGAGACTCAGAAGCACCCCTAGATCCATGGCAACACTGGAGAGGAATCCTCAGGTTCCAGCCCCGACTCCACACAAGGACTGAGGCCCCGGCATGGACGGGAGAGGAATCCCGAGAGGTCCCCTAGCAACTCGCATGGGGACTGGCCTTTCCTGAGGCCACCAGAGCGGGTCCCTGAGGTCCCCGTCGTAACTCGAGAAGACCTGCCGCAACTGGAGAAAATCCAGGAGATTCTCCCCTCCAGGCGAGATGAGGCCCATTTCCGCTGAGGCCTCTCGAGGCTGATCACACCTCACCTTTGGAACTTTGAAAGGCTCCTTCACACCCTTGCTGCAAATCAAGAAGTTCCCCGACACACCCGTCTCCACTCGAGAGGAATCACGAGGGTCCCGCCCACATCCAGAGGAGCCCCGTTTCCGCCTCGTAGCTCGAGATGAGGGATCCTTTCCCTGCTTCGTCGGGAAAGAGTTCCCGGCGTTCCCGTCGCATCTCAAGAGGAGGCCCTCTCAACAGGAACGGCGAGCGGAACTCCAGGGTCGTGCCACCATTCCAAGAGTCCCCCAGATGTCTCAGTCCATTCCAGAGGAACCTCTTTTCCCTTCACCGGCTCGTCTTTCACGCCGAGGATCGACTCACACCAAGGTGGCACGTGGCAGAGCCCTGGGGGAAAGCCTCGTGGGAAAGCCTCGTGGGAAAGCCTCGAGGGACAGCCTGGAGGGAAAGCCACAGATCCCTTGATCCTCGTGACAGGAAGCGTGACACTACTGCTGCAGCTCGGGAGGAAAGCGCACGTGCATGCCCCCACTCGAGACGAGGCCTGACTCCCCTGGGGAGACTCAGAAGCACCCCAAGATCCATGGCAACACTGGAGAGGAATCCTCAGGTTCCGGCCCCGACTCCACACAAGGACTGAGGCCCCGGCATGGACGGGAGAGGAATCCCGAGAGGTCCCCTAGCAACTCGCATGGGGACTGGCCTTTCCTGAGGCCACCAGAGCGGGTCCCTGAGGTCCCCGTCGTAACTCGAGAAGACCTGCCGCAACTCGAGAAAATCCAGGAGGTTCTCCCCTCCAGGCGAGATGAGGCCCATTTCCGCTGAGGCGTCTCGAGGCTGATCACACCTCACCTCTGGAACTTCGAAAGGCTCCTTCACACCCTTGCTGCAAATCAAGAAGTTCCCCGTCATATCCGTCTCCACTCGAGAGGAATCACGAGGGTCCCGCCCACATCCAGAGGAGCCCCGTTTCCGCCTCGTAGCTCGAGATGAGGGATCCTTTCCCTTCTTCGTCGGGAAAGAGTTCCCGGCGTTCCCGTCGCATCTCAAGAGGAGGCCCTCTCAACAGGAACGGCCAGAGGAACTCCAGGTTCGTGCCAGCATTCCAAGAGTCCCCCAGATGTCTCAGTCCATTCCAGAGGAACCTCTTTTCCCTTCACCGGCTCGTCTTTCACGCTGAGGATCGACTCACACCAAGGTGGCACGTGGCACAGCCCTGTGGGAAAGCCTCGTGGGAAAGCCTCGAGGGACAGCCTCGAGGGAAAGCCACAGATCCCTTGATCCACCTGACAGGAAGCGTGACACTACTGCTGCAGCTCGGGAGGAAAGCGCACGTGCATGCCCCCACTCGAGACGAGGCCTGACTCCCCTGGGGAGACTCAGAAGCACCCCTAGATCCATGGCAACACTGGAGAGGAATCCTCAGGTTCCAGCCCCGACTCCACACAAGGACTGAGGCCCCGGCATGGACGGGAGAGGAATCCCGAGAGGTCCCCTAGCAACTCGCATGGGGACTGGCCTTTCCTGAGGCCACCAGAGCGGGTCCCTGAGGTCCCCGTCGTAACTCGAGAAGACCTGCCGCAACTCGAGAAAATCCAGGAGGTTCTCCCCTCCAGGCGAGATGAGGCCCATTTCAGCTGAGGCGTCTCGAGGCTGATCACACCTTCCCTCTGGAACTTCGAAAGGCTCCTTCACACCCTTGCTGCAAATCAAGAAGTTCCCCGTCATACCCGTCTCCACTCGAGAGGAATCAAGAGGGTCCCGCCCAAATCCAGAGGAGCCCCGTTTCCGCCTCGTAGCTCGAGATGAGGGATCCTTTCCCTGCTTCGTCGGGAAAGAGTTCCCGGCGTTCCCGTCGCATCTCAAGAGGAGGCCCTCTCAACAGGAACGGCGAGAGGAACTTCAGGGTCGTGCCACCTTTCCAAGAGTCCCCCAGATGTCTCAGTCCATTCCAGAGGAACCTCTTTTCCCTTCACCGGCTCGTCTTTCACGCCGAGGATCGACTCACACCAAGGTGGCACGTGGCACAGCCCTGTGGGAAAGCCTCGTGGGAAAGCCTCGAGGGACAGCCTCGAGGGAAAGCCACAGATCCCTTGATCCACGTGACAGGAAGCGTGACACTACTGCTGCAGCTCGGGAGGAAAGTGCACGTGCAATGCCCCCACTCGAGACGAGGCCTGACTCCCCTGGGGAGACTCAGAAGCACCCCAAGATCCATGGCAACACTGGAGAGGAATCCTCAGGTTCCGGCCCCGACTCCACACAAGGACTGAGGCCCCGGCATGGACGGGAGAGGAATCCCGAGAGGTCCCCTAGCAACTCGCATGGGGACTGGCCTTTCCTGAGGCCACCAGAGCGGGTCCCTGAGGTCCCCGTCGTAACTCGAGAAGACCTGCCGCAACTGGAGAAAATCCAGGAGATTCTCCCCTCCAGGCGAGATGAGGCCCATTTCCGCTGAGGCCTCTCGAGGCTGATCACACACCCTCACCTTTGGAACTTTGAAGGCTCCTTCACACCCTTGCTGCAAATCAAGAAGTTCCCCGACACACCCGTCTCCACTCGAGAGGTATCACGAGGGTCCCGCCCACATCCAGAGGAGCCCGTTTCCGCCTCGTAGCTCGAGATGAGGGATCCTTTCCCTGCTTCGTCGGGAAAGAGTTCCCGGCGTTCCCGTCGCATCTCAAGAGGAGGCCCTCTCAACAGGAACGGCGAGCGGAACTCCAGGGTCGTGCCACCATTCCAAGAGTCCCCCAGATGTCTCAGTCCATTCCAGAGGAACCTCTTTTCCCTTCACCGGCTCGTCTTTCACGCCGAGGATCGACTCACACCAAGGTGGCACGTGGCAGAGCCCTGGGGGAAAGCCTCGTGGGAAAGCCTCGTGGGAAAGCCTCGAGGGACAGCCTGGAGGGAAAGCCACAGATCCCTTGATCCTCGTGACAGGAAGCGTGACACTACTGCTGCAGCTCGGGAGGAAAGCGCACGTGCATGCCCCCACTCGAGACGAGGCCTGACTCCCCTGGGGAGACTCAGAAGCACCCCTAGATCCATGGCAACACTGGAGAGGAATCCTCAGGTTCCGGCCCCGACTCCACACAAGGACTGAGGCCCCGGCATGGACGGGAGAGGAATCCCGAGAGGTCCCCTAGCAACTCGCATGGGGACTGGCCTTTCCTGAGGCCACCAGAGCGGGTCCCTGAGGTCCCGTCGTAACTCGAGAAGACCTGCCGCAACTCGAGAAAATCCAGGAGGTTCTCCCCTCCAGGCGAGATGAGGCCCATTTCCGCTGAGGCGTCTCGAGGCTGATCACACCTCACCTCTGGAACTTCGAAAGGCTCCTTCACACCCTTGCTGCAAATCAAGAAGTTCCCCGTCATATCCGTCTCCACTCGAGAGGAATCACGAGGGTCCCGCCCACATCCAGAGGAGCCCCGTTTCCGCCTCGTAGCTCGAGATGAGGATCCTTTCCCTTCTTCGTCGGGAAAGAGTTCCCGGCGTTCCCGTCGCATCTCAAGAGGAGGCCCTCTCAACAGGAACGGCCAGAGGAACTCCAGGTTCGTGCCAGCATTCCAAGAGTCCCCCAGATGTCTCAGTCCATTCCAGAGGAACCTCTTTTCCCTTCACCGGCTCGTCTTTCACGCTGAGGATCGACTACACCAAGGTGGCACGTGGCACAGCCCTGTGGGAAAGCCTCGTGGGAAAGCCTCGAGGGACAGCCTCGAGGGAAAGCCACAGATCCCTTGATCCACCTGACAGGAAGCGTGACACTACTGCTGCAGCTCGGGAGGAAAGCGCACGTGCATGCCCCCACTCGAGACGAGCCTGACTCCCCTGGGGAGACTCAGAAGCACCCCTAGATCCATGGCAACACTGGAGAGGAATCCTCAGGTTCCAGCCCCGACTCCACACAAGGACTGAGGCCCCGGCATGGACGGGAGAGGAATCCCGAGAGGTCCCCTAGCAACTCGCATGGGGACTGGCCTTTCCTGAGGCCACCAGAGCGGGTCCCTGAGGTCCCGTCGTAACTCGAGAAGACCTGCCGCAACTAGATCCAGGAGGTTCTCCCCTCCAGGCGAGATGAGGCCCATTTCCGCTGAGGCGTCTCGAGGCTGATCACACCTTCCCTCTGGAACTTCGAAAGGCTCCTTCACACCCTTGCTGCAAATCAAGAAGTTCCCCGTCATACCCGTCTCCACTCGAGAGGAATCAAGAGGGTCCCGCCCAAATCCAGAGGAGCCCCGTTTCCGCCTCGTAGCTCGAGATGAGGGATCCTTTCCCTGCTTCGTCGGGAAAGAGTTCCCGGCGTTCCCGTCGCATCTCAAGAGGAGGCCCTCTCAACAGGAACGGCGAGAGGAACTTCAGGGTCGTGCCACCTTTCCAAGAGTCCCCCAGATGTCTCAGTCCATTCCAGAGGAACCTCTTTTCCCTTCACCGGCTCGTCTTTCACGCCGAGGATCGACTCACACCAAGGTGGCACGTGGCACAGCCCTGTGGGAAAGCCTCGTGGGAAAGCCTCGAGGGACAGCCTCGAGGGAAAGCCACAGATCCCTTGATCCACGTGACAGGAAGCGTGACACTACTGCTGCAGCTCGGGAGGAAAGCGCACGTGCATGCCCCCACTCGAGACGAGGCCTGACTCCCCTGGGGAGACTCAGAAGCACCCCAAGATCCATGGCAACACTGGAGAGGAATCCTCAGGTTCCGGCCCCGACTCCACACAAGGGACTGAGGCCCCGGCATGGACGGGAGAGAATCCGAGAGGTCCCCCTAGCAACTCGCATGGGGACTGGCCTTTCCTGAGGCCACCAGAGCGGGTCCCTGAGGTCCCCGTCGTAACTCGAGAAGACCTGCCGCAACTCGAGAAAATCCAGGAGGTTCTCCCCTCCAGGCGAGATGAGGCCCATTTCCGCTGAGGCGTCTCGAGGCTGATCACCCCTCCCCTCTGGAACTTCGAAAAGGCTCCTTCACACCCTTGGTGCAAATCAAGAAGTTCCCCGACATACCCGTCTCCACTCGAGAGGAATCACGAGGGTCCCGCCCACATCCAGAGGAGCCCCGTTTCCGCCTCGTAGCTCGAGATGAGGGATCCTTTCCCTGCTTCTTCGGGAAAGAGTTCCCGGCGTTCCCGTCGCATCTCAAGAGGAGGCCCTCTCAACAGGAACGGCGAGAAGAACTGCAGGGTCGTGCCACCATTCCAAGAGTCCCCCAGATGTCTCAGTCCATTCCAGAGGAACCTCTTTTCCCTTCACCGGCTCGTCTTTCACGCCGAGGATCGACTCACACCAAGGTGGCACGTGGCACAGCCCTGTGGGAAAGCCTCGTGGGGAAAGCCTCGAGGGACAGCCTCGAGGGAAAGCCACAGATCCCTTGATCCACGTGACAGGAAGCGTGACACTACTGCTGCAGCTCGGGAGGAAAGCGCACGTGCATGCCCCCACTCGAGACGACGCCTGACTCCCCTGGGGAGACTCAGAAGCACCCCAAGATCCATGGCAACACTGGAGAGGAATCCTCAGGTTCCGGCCCCGACTCCACACAAGGACTGAGGCCCCGGCATGGACGGGAGAGGGAATCCCGAGAGGTCCCCTAGCAACTCGCATGGGGACTGGCCTTTCCTGAGGCCACCAGAGCGGGTCCCTGAGGTCCCCGTCGTAACTCGAGAAGACCTGCCGCAACTCGAGAAAATCCAGGAGGTTCTCCCCTCCAGGCGAGATGAGGCCCATTTCCGCTGAGGCGTCTCGAGGCTGATCACACCTCACCTCTGGAACTTCGAAAGGGTCCTTCACACCCTTGGTGCAAATCAAGAAGTTCCCCGACATACCCGTCTCCACTCGAGAGGAATCACGAGGGTCCCGCCCACATCCAGAGGAGCCCCGTTTAGGCCTCGTAGCTCGAGATGAGGGATCCTTTCCCTGCTTCGTCGGGAAAGAGTTCCCGGCGTTCCCGTCGCATCTCAAGAGGAGGCCCTCTCAACAGGAATGGCGAGAAGAACTCCAGTGTTGTGCCACCATTCCAAGAGTCCCCCAGATGTCTCAGTCCATTCCAGAGGAACCTCTTTTCCCTTCACCGGCTCGTCTTTCACGCCGAGGATCGACTCACACCAAGGTGGCACGTGGCACAGCCATGTGGGAAAGCCTCGTGGGAAAGCCTCGAGGGAAAGCCACAGATCCCTTGATCCACCTGACAGGAAGCGTGACACTACTGCTGCAGCTCGGGAGGAAAGCGCACGTGCATGCCCCCACTCGAGACGAGGCCTGACTCCCCTGGGGAGACTCAGAAGCACCGCAAGATCCATGGCAACACTAGAGAGGAATCCTCAGGTTCCGGCCCCGACTCCACACAAGGACTGAGGCCCCGGCATGGACGGGAGAGGAATCCCGAGAGGTCCCCTAGCAACTCGCATGGGGACTGGCCTTTCCTGAGGCCACCAGAGCGGGTCCCTGAGGTCCCCGTCGTAACTCGAGAAGACCTGCCGCAACTCGAGAAAATACAGGAGGTTCTCCCCTCCAGGCGAGATGAGGCCCATTTCCGCTGAGGCCTCTCGAGGCTGATCACACCTCACCTTTGGAACTTTGAAAGGCTCCTTCACACCCTTGCTGCAAATCAAGAAGTTCCCCGACACACCCGTCTCCACTCGAGAGGAATCACGAGGGTCCCGCCCACATCCAGAGGAGCCCCGTTTCCGCCTCGTAGCTCGAGATGAGGGATCCTTTCCCTGCTTCGTCGGGAAAGAGTTCCCGGCGTTCCCGTTGCATCTCAAGAGGAGGCCCTCTCAACAGGAACGGCGAGCGGAACTCCAGGGTCGTGCCACCATTCCAAGAGTCCCCCAGATGTCTCAGTCCATTCCAGAGGAAGCTCTTTTCCCTTCACCGGCTCATCTTTCACGCCGAGGATCGACTCACACCAAGGTGGCACGTGGCACAGCCCTGTGGGAAAGCCTCGTGGGAAAGCCTCGAGGGACAGCCTCGAGGGAAAGCCACAGATCCCTTGATCCACGTGACAGGAAGCGCGACACTACTGCTGCAGCTCGGGAGGAAAGCGCACGTGCATGCCCCCACTCGAGACGAGGCCTGACTCCCCTGGGGAGACTCAGAAGCACCCCAAGATCCATGGCAACACTGGAGAGGAATCCTCAGGTTCCGGCCCCGACTCCACACAAGGACTGAGGCCCCGGCATGGACGGGAGAGGAATCCCGAGAGGTCCCCTAGCAACTCGCATGGGGACTGGCCTTTCCTGAGGCCACCAGAGCGGGTCCCTGAGGTCCCCGTCGTAACTCGAGAAGACCTGCCGCAACTCGAGAAAATCCAGGAGGTTCTCCCCTCCAGGCGAGATGAGGCCCATTTCCGCTGAGGCGTCTCGAGGCTGATCACACCTCCCCTCTGGAACTTCGAAAGGCTCCTTCACACCCTTGGTGCAAATCAAGAAGTTCCCCGACATACCCGTCTCCACTCGAGAGGAATCACGAGGGTCCCGCCCACATCCAGAGGAGCCCCGTTTCCGCCTCGTAGCTCGAGATGAGGGATCCTTTCCCTGCTTCTTCGGGAAAGAGTTCCCGGCGTTCCCGTCGCATCTCAAGAGGAGGCCCTTTCAACAGGAATGGCGAGAAGAACTGCAGGGTCGTGCCACCATTCCAAGAGTCCCCCAGATGTCTCAGTCCATTCCAGAGGAACCTCTTTTCCCTTCACCGGCTCGTCTTTCACGCCGAGGATCGACTCACACCAAGGTGGCACGTGGCACAGCCCTGTGGGAAAGCCTCGTGGGAAAGCCTCGAGGGACAGCCTCGAGGGAAAGCCACAGATCCCTTGATCCACGTGACAGGAAGCGTGACACTACTGCTGCAGCTCGGGAGGAAAGCGCACGTGCATGCCCCCACTCGAGACGAGGCCTGACTCCCCTGGGGAGACTCAGAAGCACCCCAAGATCCATGGCAACACTGGAGAGGAATCCTCAGGTTCCGGCCCCTACTCCACACAAGGACTGAGGCCCCGGCATGGACGGGAGAGGAATCCCGAGAGGTCCCCTAGCAACTCGCATGGGGACTGGCCTTTCCTGAGGCCACCAGAGCGGGTCCCTGAGGTCCCCGTCGTAACTCGAGAAGACCTGCCGCAACTCGAGAAAATCCAGGAGGTTCTCCCCTCCAGGCGAGATGAGGCCCATTTCCGCTGAGGCGTCTCGAGGCGGATCACACCTCACCTCTGGAACTTCGAAAGGGTCCTTCACACCCTTGGTGCAAATCAAGAAGTTCCCCGACATACCCGTCTCCACTCGAGAGGAATCACGAGGGTCCCGCCCACATCCAGAGGAGCCCCGTTTAGGCCTCGTAGCTCGAGATGAGGGATCCTTTCCCTGCTTCGTCGGGAAAGAGTTCCCGGCGTTCCCGTCGCATCTCAAGAGGAGGCCCTCTCAACAGGAATGGCGAGAAGAACTCCAGGGTCGTGCCAACATTCCAAGAGTCCCCCACATGTCTCAGTCCATTCCAGAGGAACCTCTTTTCCCTTCACCGGCTCGTCTTTCACGCCGAGGATCGACTCACACCAAGGTGGCACGTGGCACAGCCATGTGGGAAAGCCTCGTGGGAAAGCCTCGAGGGACAGCCTCGAGGGAAAGCCACAGATCCCTTGATCCACCTGACAGGAAGCGTGACACTACTGCTGCAGCTCGGGAGGAAAGCGCACGTGCATGCCCCCACTCGAGACGAGGCCTGACTCCCCTGGGGAGACTCAGAAGCACCCCAAGATCCATGGCAACACTGGAGAGGAATCCTCAGGTTCCGGCCCCGACTCCACAGAAGGACTGAGGCCCCGGCATGGACGGGAGAGGAATCCCGAGAGGTCCCCTAGCAACTCGCATGGGGACTGGCCTTTCCTGAGGCCACCAGAGCGGGTCCCTGAGGTCCCCGTCGTAACTCGAGAAGACCTGCCGCAACTCGAGAAAATACAGGAGGTTCTCCCCTCCAGGCGAGATGAGGCCCATTTCCGCTGAGGCCTCTCGAGGCTGATCACACCTCACCTTTGGAACTTTGAAAGGCTCCTTCACACCCTTGCTGCAAATCAAGAAGTTCCCCGACACACCCGTCTCCACTCGAGAGGAATCACGAGGGTCCCGCCCACATCCAGAGGAGCCCCGTTTCCGCCTCGTAGCTCGAGATGAGGGATCCTTTCCCTGCTTCGTCGGGAAAGAGTTCCCGGCGTTCCCGTCGCATCTCAAGAGGAGGCCCTCTCAACAGGAACGGCGAGCGGAACTCCAGGGTCGTGCCACCATTCCAAGAGTCCCCCAGATGTCTCAGTCCATTCCAGAGGAACCTCTTTTCCCTTCACCGGCTCATCTTTCACGCCGAGGATCGACTCACACCAAGGTGGCACGTGGCACAGCCCTGTGGGAAAGCCTCGTGGGAAAGCCTCGAGGGACAGCCTCGAGGGAAAGCCACAGATCCCTTGATCCACGTGACAGGAAGCGTGACACTACTGCTGCAGCTCGGGAGGAAAGCGCACGTGCATGCCCCCACTCGAGACGAGGCCTGACTCCCCTGGGGAGACTCAGAAGCACCCCAAGATCCATGGCAACACTGGAGAGGAATCCTCAGGTTCCGGCCCCGACTCCACACAAGGACTGAGGCCCCGGCATGGACGGGAGAGGAATCCCGAGAGGTCCCCTAGCAACTCGCATGGGGACTGGCCTTTCCTGAGGCCACCAGAGCGGGTCCCTGAGGTCCCCGTCGTAACTCGAGAAGACCTGCCGCAACTGGAGAAAATCCAGGAGGTTCTCCCCTCCAGGCGAGATGAGGCCCATTTCCGCTGAGGCGTCTCGAGGCTGATCACACCTCACCTCTGGAACTTTGAAAGGCTCCTTCACACCCTTGCTGCAAATCAAGAAGTTCCCCGACACACCCGTCTCCACTCGAGAGTAATCACGAGGGTCCCGCCCACATCCAGAGGAGCCCCGTTTCCGCCTCGTAGCTCGAGATGAGGGATCCTTTCCCTGCTTCGTCGGAAAAGAGTTCCCGGCGTTCCCGTCGCATCTCAAGAGGAGGCCCTCTCAACAGGAACGGCGAGCGGAACTCCAGGGTCGTGCCACCATTCCAAGAGTCCCCCAGATGTCTCAGTCCATTCCAGAGGAACCTCTTTTCCCTTCACCGGCTCGTCTTTCACGCCGAGGATCGACTCACACCAAGGTGGCACGTGGCAGAGCCCTGGGGGAAAGCCTCGTGGGAAAGCCTCGTGGGAAAGCCTCGAGGGACAGCCTGGAGGGAAAGCCACAGATCCCTTGATCCACGTGACAGGAAGCGTGACACTACTGCTGCAGCTCGGGAGGAAAGCGCACGTGCATGCCCCCACTCGAGACGAGGCCTGACTCCCCTGGGGAGACTCAGAAGCACCCCAAGATCCATGGCAACACTGGAGAGGAATCCTCAGGTTCCGGCCCCGACTCCACACAAGGACTGAGGCCCCGGCATGGACGGGAGAGGAATCCCGAGAGGTCCCCTAGCAACTCGCATGGGGACTGGCCTTTCCTGAGGCCACCAGAGCGGGTCCCTGAGGTCCCCGTCGTAACGCGAGAAGACCTGCCGCAACTCGAGAAAATCCAAGAGGTTCTCCCCTCCAGGCGAGATGAGGCCCATTTCCGCTGAGGCGTCTCGAGGCTGATCACACCTCACCTCTGGAACTTCGAAAGGCTCCTTCACACCCTTGCTGCAAATCAAGAAGTTCCCCGTCATACCCGTCTCCACTCGAGAGGAATCACGAGGGTCCCGCCCACATCCAGAGGAGCCCCGTTTCCGCCTCGTAGCTCGAGATGAGGGATCCTTTCCTTTCTTCGTCGGGAAAGAGTTCCCGGCGTTCCCGTCGCATCTCAAGAGGAGGCCCTCTCAACAGGAACGGCCAGAGGAACTCCAGGTTCGTGCCAGCATTCCAAGAGTCCCCCAGATGTCTCAGTCCATTCCAGAGGAACCTCTTTTCCCTTCACCGGCTCGTCTTTCACGCCGAGGATCGACTCACACCAAGGTGGCACGTGGCACAGCCATGTGGGAAAGCCTCGTGGGAAAGCCTCGAGGGACAGCCTCGAGGGAAAGCCACAGATCCCTTGATCCACCTGACAGGAAGCGTGACACTACTGCTGCAGCTCGGGAGGAAAGCGCACGTGCATGCCCCCACTCGAGACGAGGCCTGACTCCCCTGGGGAGACTCAGAAGCACCCCTAGATCCATGGCAACACTGGAGAGGAATCCTCAGGTTCCAGCCCCGACTCCACACAAGGACTGAGGCCCCGGCATGGACGGGAGAGGAATCCCGAGAGGTCCCCTAGCAACTCGCATGGGGACTGGCCTTTCCTGAGGCCACCAGAGCGGGTCCCTGAGGTCCCCGTCGTAACTCGAGAAGACCTGCCGCAACTGGAGAAAATCCAGGAGATTCTCCCCTCCAGGCGAGATGAGGCCCATTTCCGCTGAGGCCTCTCGAGGCTGATCACACCTCACCTTTGGAACTTTGAAAGGCTCCTTCACACCCTTGCTGCAAATCAAGAAGTTCCCCGACACACCCGTCTCCACTCGAGAGGAATCACGAGGGTCCCGCCCACATCCAGAGGAGCCCCGTTTCCGCCTCGTAGCTCGAGATGAGGGATCCTTTCCCTGCTTCGTCGGGAAAGAGTTCCCGGCGTTCCCGTCGCATCTCAAGAGGAGGCCCTCTCAACAGGAACGGCGAGCGGAACTCCAGGGTCGTGCCACCATTCCAAGAGTCCCCCAGATGTCTCAGTCCATTCCAGAGGAACCTCTTTTCCCTTCACCGGCTCGTCTTTCACGCCGAGGATCGACTCACACCAAGGTGGCACGTGGCAGAGCCCTGGGGGAAAGCCTCGTGGGAAAGCCTCGTGGGAAAGCCTCGAGGGACAGCCTGGAGGGAAAGCCACAGATCCCTTGATCCACGTGACAGGAAGCGTGACACTACTGCTGCAGCTCGGGAGGAAAGCGCACGTGCATGCCCCCACTCGAGACGAGGCCTGACTCCCCTGGGGAGACTCAGAAGCACCCCAAGATCCATGGCAACACTGGAGAGGAATCCTCAGGTTCCGGCCCCGACTCCACACAAGGACTGAGGCCCCGGCATGGACGGGAGAGGAATCCCGAGAGGTCCCCTAGCAACTCGCATGGGGACTGGCCTTTCCTGAGGCCACCAGAGCGGGTCCCTGAGGTCCCCGTCGTAACTCGAGAAGACCTGCCGCAACTGGAGAAAATCCAGGAGATTCTCCCCTCCAGGCGAGATGAGGCCCATTTCCGCTGAGGCCTCTCGAGGCTGATCACACCTCACCTTTGGAACTTTGAAAGGCTCCTTCACACCCTTGCTGCAAATCAAGAAGTTCCCCGACACACCCGTCTCCACTCGAGAGGAATCACGAGGGTCCCGCCCACATCCAGAGGAGCCCCGTTTCCGCCTCGTAGCTCGAGATGAGGGATCCTTTCCCTGCTTCGTCGGGAAAGAGTTCCCGGCGTTCCCGTCGCATCTCAAGAGGAGGCCCTCTCAACAGGAACGGCGAGCGGAACTCCAGGGTCGTGCCACCATTCCAAGAGTCCCCCAGATGTCTCAGTCCATTCCAGAGGAACCTCTTTTCCCTTCACCGGCTCGTCTTTCACGCCGAGGATCGACTCACACCAAGGTGGCACGTGGCAGAGCCCTGGGGGAAAGCCTCGTGGGAAAGCCTCGTGGGAAAGCCTCGAGGGACAGCCTGGAGGGAAAGCCACAGATCCCTTGATCCACGTGACAGGAAGCGTGACACTACTGCTGCAGCTCGGGAGGAAAGCGCACGTGCATGCCCCCACTCGAGACGAGGCCTGACTCCCCTGGGGAGACTCAGAAGCACCCCAAGATCCATGGCAACACTGGAGAGGAATCCTCAGGTTCCGGCCCCGACTCCACACAAGGACTGAGGCCCCGGCATGGACGGGAGAGGAATCCCGAGAGGTCCCCTAGCAACTCGCATGGGGACTGGCCTTTCCTGAGGCCACCAGAGCGGGTCCCTGAGGTCCCCGTCGTAACTCGAGAAGACCTGCCGCAACTCGAGAAAATCCAGGAGGTTCTCCCCTCCAGGCGAGATGAGGCCCATTTCCGCTGAGGCGTCTCGAGGCTGATCACACCTCACCTCTGGAACTTCGAAAGGCTCCTTCACACCCTTGCTGCAAATCAAGAAGTTCCCCGTCATACCCGTCTCCACTCGAGAGGAATCACGAGGGTCCCGCCCACATCCAGAGGAGCCCCGTTTCCGCCTCGTAGCTCGAGATGAGGGATCCTTTCCCTTCTTCGTCGGGAAAGAGTTCCCGGCGTTCCCGTCGCATCTCAAGAGGAGGCCCTCTCAACAGGAACGGCCAGAGGAACTCCAGGTTCGTGCCAGCATTCCAAGAGTCCCCCAGATGTCTCAGTCCATTCCAGAGGAACCTCTTTTCCCTTCACCGGCTCGTCTTTCACGCTGAGGATCGACTCACACCAAGGTGGCACGTGGCACAGCCCTGTGGGAAAGCCTCGTGGGAAAGCCTCGAGGGACAGCCTCGAGGGAAAGCCACAGATCCCTTGATCCACCTGACAGGAAGCGTGACACTACTGCTGCAGCTCGGGAGGAAAGCGCACGTGCATGCCCCCACTCGAGACGAGGCCTGGCTCCCCTGGGGAGACTCAGAAGCACCCCTAGATCCATGGCAACACTGGAGAGGAATCCTCAGGTTCCAGCCCCGACTCCACACAAGGACTGAGGCCCCGGCATGGACGGGAGAGGAATCCCGAGAGGTCCCCTAGCAACTCGCATGGGGACTGGCCTTTCCTGAGGCCACCAGAGCGGGTCCCTGAGGTCCCCGTCGTAACTCGAGAAGACCTGCCGCAACTCGAGAAAATCCAGGAGGTTCTCCCCTCCAGGCGAGATGAGGCCCATTTCCGCTGAGGCGTCTCGAGGCTGATCACACCTCACCTCTGGAACTTCGAAAGGCTCCTTCACACCCTTGCTGCAAATCAAGAAGTTCCCCGTCATACCCGTCTCCACTCGAGAGGAATCACGAGGGTCCCGCCCACATCCAGAGGAGCCCCGTTTCCGCCTCGTAGCTCGAGATGAGGGATCCTTTCCCTTCTTCGTCGGGAAAGAGTTCCCGGCGTTCCCGTCGCATCTCAAGAGGAGGCCCTCTCAACAGGAACGGCCAGAGGAACTCCAGGTTCGTGCCAGCATTCCAAGAGTCCCCCAGATGTCTCAGTCCATTCCAGAGGAACCTCTTTTCCCTTCACCGGCTCGTCTTTCACGCTGAGGATCGACTCACACCAAGGTGGCACGTGGCACAGCCCTGTGGGAAAGCCTCGTGGGAAAGCCTCGAGGGACAGCCTCGAGGGAAAGCCACAGATCCCTTGATCCACCTGACAGGAAGCGTGACACTACTGCTGCAGCTCGGGAGGAAAGCGCACGTGCATGCCCCCACTCGAGACGAGGCCTGGCTCCCCTGGGGAGACTCAGAAGCACCCCTAGATCCATGGCAACACTGGAGAGGAATCCTCAGGTTCCAGCCCCGACTCCACACAAGGACTGAGGCCCCGGCATGGACGGGAGAGGAATCCCGAGAGGTCCCCTAGCAACTCGCATGGGGACTGGCCTTTCCTGAGGCCACCAGAGCGGGTCCCTGAGGTCCCCGTCGTAACTCGAGAAGACCTGCCGCAACTCGAGAAAATCCAGGAGGTTCTCCCCTCCAGGCGAGATGAGGCCCATTTCCGCTGAGGCGTCTCGAGGCTGATCACACCTCACCTCTGGAACTTCGAAAGGCTCCTTCACACCCTTGCTGCAAATCAAGAAGTTCCCCGTCATACCCGTCTCCACTCGAGAGGAATCACGAGGGTCCCGCCCACATCCAGAGGAGCCCCGTTTCCGCCTCGTAGCTCGAGATGAGGGATCCTTTCCCTTCTTCGTCGGGAAAGAGTTCCCGGCGTTCCCGTCGCATCTCAAGAGGAGGCCCTCTCAACAGGAACGGCCAGAGGAACTCTAGGTTCGTGCCAGCATTCCAAGAGTCCCCCAGATGTCTCAGTCCATTCCAGAGGAACCTCTTTTCCCTTCACCGGCTCGTCTTTCACGCCGAGGATCGACTCACACCAAGGTGGCACGTGGCACAGCCATGTGGGAAAGCCTCGTGGGAAAGCCTCGAGGGACAGCCTCGAGGGAAAGCCACAGATCCCTTGATCCACCTGACAGGAAGCGTGACACTACTGCTGCAGCTCGGGAGGAAAGCGCACGTGCATGCCCCCACTCGAGACGAGGCCTGACTCCCCTGGGGAGACTCAGAAGCACCCCTAGATCCATGGCAACACTGGAGAGGAATCCTCAGGTTCCAGCCCCGACTCCACACAAGGACTGAGGCCCCGGCATGGACGGGAGAGGAATCCCGAGAGGTCCCCTAGCAACTCGCATGGGGACTGGCCTTTCCTGAGGCCACCAGAGCGGGTCCCTGAGGTCCCCGTCGTAACTCGAGAAGACCTGCCGCAACTGGAGAAAATCCAGGAGATTCTCCCCTCCAGGCGAGATGAGGCCCATTTCCGCTGAGGCCTCTCGAGGCTGATCACACCTCACCTTTGGAACTTTGAAAGGCTCCTTCACACCCTTGCTGCAAATCAAGAATTTCCCCGACACACCCGTCTCCACTCGAGAGGAATCACGAGGGTCCCGCCCACATCCAGAGGAGCCCCGTTTCCGCCTCGTAGCTCGAGATGAGGGATCCTTTCCCTGCTTCGTCGGGAAAGAGTTCCCGGCGTTCCCGTCGCATCTCAAGAGGAGGCCCTCTCAACAGGAACGGCGAGCGGAACTCCAGGGTCGTGCCACCATTCCAAGAGTCCCCCAGATGTCTCAGTCCATTCCAGAGGAACCTCTTTTCCCTTCACCGGCTCGTCTTTCACGCCGAGGATCGACTCACACCAAGGTGGCACGTGGCAGAGCCCTGGGGGAAAGCCTCGTGGGAAAGCCTCGTGGGAAAGCCTCGAGGGACAGCCTGGAGGGAAAGCCACAGATCCCTTGATCCACGTGACAGGAAGCGTGACACTACTGCTGCAGCTCGGGAGGAAAGCGCACGTGCATGCCCCCACTCGAGACGAGGCCTGACTCCCCTGGGGAGACTCAGAAGCACCCCAAGATCCATGGCAACACTGGAGAGGAATCCTCAGGTTCCGGCCCCGACTCCACACAAGGACTGAGGCCCCGGCATGGACGGGAGAGGAATCCCGAGAGGTCCCCTAGCAACTCGCATGGGGACTGGCCTTTCCTGAGGCCACCAGAGCGGGTCCCTGAGGTCCCCGTCGTAACTCGAGAAGACCTGCCGCAACTCGAGAAAATCCAGGAGGTTCTCCCCTCCAGGCGAGATGAGGCCCATTTCCGCTGAGGCGTCTCGAGGCTGATCACACCTCACCTCTGGAACTTCGAAAGGCTCCTTCACACCCTTGCTGCAAATCAAGAAGTTCCCCGTCATACCCGTCTCCACTCGAGAGGAATCACGAGGGTCCCGCCCACATCCAGAGGAGCCCCGTTTCCGCCTCGTAGCTCGAGATGAGGGATCCTTTCCCTTCTTCGTCGGGAAAGAGTTCCCGGCGTTCCCGTCGCATCTCAAGAGGAGGCCCTCTCAACAGGAACGGCCAGAGGAACTCCAGGTTCGTGCCAGCATTCCAAGAGTCCCCCAGATGTCTCAGTCCATTCCAGAGGAACCTCTTTTCCCTTCACCGGCTCGTCTTTCACGCTGAGGATCGACTCACACCAAGGTGGCACGTGGCACAGCCCTGTGGGAAAGCCTCGTGGGAAAGCCTCGAGGGACAGCCTCGAGGGAAAGCCACAGATCCCTTGATCCACCTGACAGGAAGCGTGACACTACTGCTGCAGCTCGGGAGGAAAGCGCACGTGCATGCCCCCACTCGAGACGAGGCCTGGCTCCCCTGGGGAGACTCAGAAGCACCCCTAGATCCATGGCAACACTGGAGAGGAATCCTCAGGTTCCAGCCCCGACTCCACACAAGGACTGAGGCCCCGGCATGGACGGGAGAGGAATCCCGAGAGGTCCCCTAGCAACTCGCATGGGGACTGGCCTTTCCTGAGGCCACCAGAGCGGGTCCCTGAGGTCCCCGTCGTAACTCGAGAAGACCTGCCGCAACTCGAGAAAATCCAGGAGGTTCTCCCCTCCAGGCGAGATGAGGCCCATTTCCGCTGAGGCGTCTCGAGGCTGATCACACCTCACCTCTGGAACTTCGAAAGGCTCCTTCACACCCTTGCTGCAAATCAAGAAGTTCCCCGTCATACCCGTCTCCACTCGAGAGGAATCACGAGGGTCCCGCCCACATCCAGAGGAGCCCCGTTTCCGCCTCGTAGCTCGAGATGAGGGATCCTTTCCCTTCTTCGTCGGGAAAGAGTTCCCGGCGTTCCCGTCGCATCTCAAGAGGAGGCCCTCTCAACAGGAACGGCCAGAGGAACTCCAGGTTCGTGCCAGCATTCCAAGAGTCCCCCAGATGTCTCAGTCCATTCCAGAGGAACCTCTTTTCCCTTCACCGGCTCGTCTTTCACGCCGAGGATCGACTCACACCAAGGTGGCACGTGGCACAGCCATGTGGGAAAGCCTCGTGGGAAAGCCTCGAGGGACAGCCTCGAGGGAAAGCCACAGATCCCTTGATCCACCTGACAGGAAGCGTGACACTACTGCTGCAGCTCGGGAGGAAAGCGCACGTGCATGCCCCCACTCGAGACGAGGCCTGACTCCCCTGGGGAGACTCAGAAGCACCCCTAGATCCATGGCAACACTGGAGAGGAATCCTCAGGTTCCAGCCCCGACTCCACACAAGGACTGAGGCCCCGGCATGGACGGGAGAGGAATCCCGAGAGGTCCCCTAGCAACTCGCATGGGGACTGGCCTTTCCTGAGGCCACCAGAGCGGGTCCCTGAGGTCCCCGTCGTAACTCGAGAAGACCTGCCGCAACTGGAGAAAATCCAGGAGATTCTCCCCTCCAGGCGAGATGAGGCCCATTTCCGCTGAGGCCTCTCGAGGCTGATCACACCTCACCTTTGGAACTTTGAAAGGCTCCTTCACACCCTTGCTGCAAATCAAGAAGTTCCCCGACACACCCGTCTCCACTCGAGAGGAATCACGAGGGTCCCGCCCACATCGAGAGGAGCCCCGTTTCCGCCTCGTAGCTCGAGATGAGGGATCCTTTCCCTGCTTCGTCGGGAAAGAGTTCCCGGCGTTCCCGTCGCATCTCAAGAGGAGGCCCTCTCAACAGGAACGGCGAGCGGAACTCCAGGGTCGTGCCACCATTCCAAGAGTCCCCCAGATGTCTCAGTCCATTCCAGAGGAACCTCTTTTCCCTTCACCGGCTCGTCTTTCACGCCGAGGATCGACTCACACCAAGGTGGCACGTGGCAGAGCCCTGGGGGAAAGCCTCGTGGGAAAGCCTCGTGGGAAAGCCTCGAGGGACAGCCTGGAGGGAAAGCCACAGATCCCTTGATCCACGTGACAGGAAGCGTGACACTACTGCTGCAGCTCGGGAGGAAAGCGCACGTGCATGCCCCCACTCGAGACGAGGCCTGACTCCCCTGGGGAGACTCAGAAGCACCCCAAGATCCATGGCAACACTGGAGAGGAATCCTCAGGTTCCGGCCCCGACTCCACACAAGGACTGAGGCCCCGGCATGGACGGGAGAGGAATCCCGAGAGGTCCCCTAGCAACTCGCATGGGGACTGGCCTTTCCTGAGGCCACCAGAGCGGGTCCCTGAGGTCCCCGTCGTAACTCGAGAAGACCTGCCGCAACTCGAGAAAATCCAGGAGGTTCTCCCCTCCAGGCGAGATGAGGCCCATTTCCGCTGAGGCGTCTCGAGGCTGATCACACCTCACCTCTGGAACTTCGAAAGGCTCCTTCACACCCTTGCTGCAAATCAAGAAGTTCCCCGTCATACCCGTCTCCACTCGAGAGGAATCACGAGGGTCCCGCCCACATCCAGAGGAGCCCCGTTTCCGCCTCGTAGCTCGAGATGAGGGATCCTTTCCCTTCTTCGTCGGGAAAGAGTTCCCGGCGTTCCCGTCGCATCTCAAGAGGAGGCCCTCTCAACAGGAACGGCCAGAGGAACTCCAGGTTCGTGCCAGCATTCCAAGAGTCCCCCAGATGTCTCAGTCCATTCCAGAGGAACCTCTTTTCCCTTCACCGGCTCGTCTTTCACGCTGAGGATCGACTCACACCAAGGTGGCACGTGGCACAGCCCTGTGGGAAAGCCTCGTGGGAAAGCCTCGAGGGACAGCCTCGAGGGAAAGCCACAGATCCCTTGATCCACGTGACAGGAAGCGTGACACTACTGCTGCAGCTCGGGAGGAAAGCGCACGTGCATGCCCCCACTCGAGACGAGGCCTGACTCCCCTGGGGAGACTCAGAAGCACCCCAAGATCCATGGCAACACTGGAGAGGAATCCTCAGGTTCCGGCCCCGACTCCACACAAGGACTGAGGCCCCGGCATGGACGGGAGAGGAATCACGAGAGGTCCCCTAGCCACTCGCATGGGGACTGGCCTTTCCTGAGGCCACCAGAGCGGGTCCCTGAGGTCCCCGTCGTAACTCGAGAAGACCTGCCGCAACTGGAGAAAATCCAGGAGGTTCTCCCCTCCAGGCGAGATGAGGCCCATTTCCGCTGAGGCGTCTCGAGGCTGATCACACCTCACCTCTGGAACTTTGAAAGGCTCCTTCACACCCTTGCTGCAAATCAAGAAGTTCCCCGACACACCCGTCTCCACTCGAGAGGAATCACGAGGGTCCCGCCCACATCCAGAGGAGCCCCGTTTCCGCCTCGTAGCTCGAGATGAGGGATCCTTTCCCTGCTTCGTCGGGAAAGAGTTCCCGGCGTTCCCGTCGCATCTCAAGAGGAGGCCCTCTCAACAGGAACGGCGAGCGGAACTCCAGGGTCGTGCCACCATTCCAAGAGTCCCCCAGATGTCTCAGTCCATTCCAGAGGAACCTCTTTTCCCTTCACCGGCTCGTCTTTCACGCCGAGGATCGACTCACACCAAGGTGGCACGTGGCAGAGCCCTGGGGGAAAGCCTCGTGGGAAAGCCTCGTGGGAAAGCCTCGAGGGACAGCCTGGAGGGAAAGCCACAGATCCCTTGATCCACGTGACAGGAAGCGTGACACTACTGCTGCAGCTCGGGAGGAAAGCGCACGTGCATGCCCCCACTCGAGACGAGGCCTGACTCCCCTGGGGAGACTCAGAAGCACCCCAAGATCCATGGCAACACTGGAGAGGAATCCTCAGGTTCCGGCCCCGACTCCACACAAGGACTGAGGCCCCGGCATGGACGGGAGAGGAATCCCGAGAGGTCCCCTAGCAACTCGCATGGGGACTGGCCTTTCCTGAGGCCACCAGAGCGGGTCCCTGAGGTCCCCGTCGTAACTCGAGAAGACCTGCCGCAACTCGAGAAAATCCAGGAGGTTCTCCCCTCCAGGCGAGATGAGGCCCATTTCCGCTGAGGCGTCTCGAGGCTGATCACACCTCACCTCTGGAACTTCGAAAGGCTCCTTCACACCCTTGCTGCAAATCAAGAAGTTCCCCGTCATACCCGTCTCCACTCGAGAGGAATCACGAGGGTCCCGCCCACATCCAGAGGAGCCCCGTTTCCGCCTCGTAGCTCGAGATGAGGGATCCTTTCCCTTCTTCGTCGGGAAAGAGTTCCCGGCGTTCCCGTCGCATCTCAAGAGGAGGCCCTCTCAACAGGAACGGCCAGAGGAACTCCAGGTTCGTGCCAGCATTCCAAGAGTCCCCCAGATGTCTCAGTCCATTCCAGAGGAACCTCTTTTCCCTTCACCGGCTCGTCTTTCACGCTGAGGATCGACTCACACCAAGGTGGCACGTGGCACAGCCCTGTGGGAAAGCCTCGTGGGAAAGCCTCGAGGGACAGCCTCGAGGGAAAGCCACAGATCCCTTGATCCACCTGACAGGAAGCGTGACACTACTGCTGCAGCTCGGGAGGAAAGCGCACGTGCATGCCCCCACTCGAGACGAGGCCTGGCTCCCCTGGGGAGACTCAGAAGCACCCCTAGATCCATGGCAACACTGGAGAGGAATCCTCAGGTTCCAGCCCCGACTCCACACAAGGACTGAGGCCCCGGCATGGACGGGAGAGGAATCCCGAGAGGTCCCCTAGCAACTCGCATGGGGACTGGCCTTTCCTGAGGCCACCAGAGCGGGTCCCTGAGGTCCCCGTCGTAACTCGAGAAGACCTGCCGCAACTCGAGAAAATCCAGGAGGTTCTCCCCTCCAGGCGAGATGAGGCCCATTTCCGCTGAGGCGTCTCGAGGCTGATCACACCTCACCTCTGGAACTTCGAAAGGCTCCTTCACACCCTTGCTGCAAATCAAGAAGTTCCCCGTCATACCCGTCTCCACTCGAGAGGAATCACGAGGGTCCCGCCCACATCCAGAGGAGCCCCGTTTCCGCCTCGTAGCTCGAGATGAGGGATCCTTTCCCTTCTTCGTCGGGAAAGAGTTCCCGGCGTTCCCGTCGCATCTCAAGAGGAGGCCCTCTCAACAGGAACGGCCAGAGGAACTCCAGGTTCGTGCCAGCATTCCAAGAGTCCCCCAGATGTCTCAGTCCATTCCAGAGGAACCTCTTTTCCCTTCACCGGCTCGTCTTTCACGCCGAGGATCGACTCACACCAAGGTGGCACGTGGCACAGCCATGTGGGAAAGCCTCGTGGGAAAGCCTCGAGGGACAGCCTCGAGGGAAAGCCACAGATCCCTTGATCCACCTGACAGGAAGCGTGACACTACTGCTGCAGCTCGGGAGGAAAGCGCACGTGCATGCCCCCACTCGAGACGAGGCCTGACTCCCCTGGGGAGACTCAGAAGCACCCCTAGATCCATGGCAACACTGGAGAGGAATCCTCAGGTTCCAGCCCCGACTCCACACAAGGACTGAGGCCCCGGCATGGACGGGAGAGGAATCCCGAGAGGTCCCCTAGCAACTCGCATGGGGACTGGCCTTTCCTGAGGCCACCAGAGCGGGTCCCTGAGGTCCCCGTCGTAACTCGAGAAGACCTGCCGCAACTGGAGAAAATCCAGGAGATTCTCCCCTCCAGGCGAGATGAGGCCCATTTCCGCTGAGGCCTCTCGAGGCTGATCACACCTCACCTTTGGAACTTTGAAAGGCTCCTTCACACCCTTGCTGCAAATCAAGAAGTTCCCCGACACACCCGTCTCCACTCGAGAGGAATCACGAGGGTCCCGCCCACATCGAGAGGAGCCCCGTTTCCGCCTCGTAGCTCGAGATGAGGGATCCTTTCCCTGCTTCGTCGGGAAAGAGTTCCCGGCGTTCCCGTCGCATCTCAAGAGGAGGCCCTCTCAACAGGAACGGCGAGCGGAACTCCAGGGTCGTGCCACCATTCCAAGAGTCCCCCAGATGTCTCAGTCCATTCCAGAGGAACCTCTTTTCCCTTCACCGGCTCGTCTTTCACGCCGAGGATCGACTCACACCAAGGTGGCACGTGGCAGAGCCCTGGGGGAAAGCCTCGTGGGAAAGCCTCGTGGGAAAGCCTCGAGGGACAGCCTGGAGGGAAAGCCACAGATCCCTTGATCCACGTGACAGGAAGCGTGACACTACTGCTGCAGCTCGGGAGGAAAGCGCACGTGCATGCCCCCACTCGAGACGAGGCCTGACTCCCCTGGGGAGACTCAGAAGCACCCCAAGATCCATGGCAACACTGGAGAGGAATCCTCAGGTTCCGGCCCCGACTCCACACAAGGACTGAGGCCCCGGCATGGACGGGAGAGGAATCCCGAGAGGTCCCCTAGCAACTCGCATGGGGACTGGCCTTTCCTGAGGCCACCAGAGCGGGTCCCTGAGGTCCCCGTCGTAACTCGAGAAGACCTGCCGCAACTCGAGAAAATCCAGGAGGTTCTCCCCTCCAGGCGAGATGAGGCCCATTTCCGCTGAGGCGTCTCGAGGCTGATCACACCTCACCTCTGGAACTTCGAAAGGCTCCTTCACACCCTTGCTGCAAATCAAGAAGTTCCCCGTCATACCCGTCTCCACTCGAGAGGAATCACGAGGGTCCCGCCCACATCCAGAGGAGCCCCGTTTCCGCCTCGTAGCTCGAGATGAGGGATCCTTTCCCTTCTTCGTCGGGAAAGAGTTCCCGGCGTTCCCGTCGCATCTCAAGAGGAGGCCCTCTCAACAGGAACGGCCAGAGGAACTCCAGGTTCGTGCCAGCATTCCAAGAGTCCCCCAGATGTCTCAGTCCATTCCAGAGGAACCTCTTTTCCCTTCACCGGCTCGTCTTTCACGCTGAGGATCGACTCACACCAAGGTGGCACGTGGCACAGCCCTGTGGGAAAGCCTCGTGGGAAAGCCTCGAGGGACAGCCTCGAGGGAAAGCCACAGATCCCTTGATCCACGTGACAGGAAGCGTGACACTACTGCTGCAGCTCGGGAGGAAAGCGCACGTGCATGCCCCCACTCGAGACGAGGCCTGACTCCCCTGGGGAGACTCAGAAGCACCCCAAGATCCATGGCAACACTGGAGAGGAATCCTCAGGTTCCGGCCCCGACTCCACACAAGGACTGAGGCCCCGGCATGGACGGGAGAGGAATCACGAGAGGTCCCCTAGCCACTCGCATGGGGACTGGCCTTTCCTGAGGCCACCAGAGCGGGTCCCTGAGGTCCCCGTCGTAACTCGAGAAGACCTGCCGCAACTGGAGAAAATCCAGGAGGTTCTCCCCTCCAGGCGAGATGAGGCCCATTTCCGCTGAGGCGTCTCGAGGCTGATCACACCTCACCTCTGGAACTTTGAAAGGCTCCTTCACACCCTTGCTGCAAATCAAGAAGTTCCCCGACACACCCGTCTCCACTCGAGAGGAATCACGAGGGTCCCGCCCACATCCAGAGGAGCCCCGTTTCCGCCTCGTAGCTCGAGATGAGGGATCCTTTCCCTGCTTCGTCGGGAAAGAGTTCCCGGCGTTCCCGTCGCATCTCAAGAGGAGGCCCTCTCAACAGGAACGGCGAGCGGTACTCCAGGGTCGTGCCACCATTCCAAGAGTCCCCCAGATGTCTCAGTCCATTCCAGAGGAACCTCTTTTCCCTTCACCGGCTCGTCTTTCACGCCGAGGATCGACTCACACCAAGGTGGCACGTGGCAGAGCCTGGGGGAAAGCCTCGTGGGAAAGCCTCGTGGGAAAGCCTCGAGGGACAGCCTGGAGGGAAAGCCACAGATCCCTTGATCCACGTGACAGGAAGCGTGACACTACTGCTGCAGCTCGGGAGGAAAGCGCACGTGCATGCCCCCACTCGAGACGAGGCCTGACTCCCCTGGGGAGACTCAGAAGCACCCCAAGATCCATGGCAACACTGGAGAGGAATCCTCAGGTTCCGGCCCCGACTCCACACAAGGACTGAGGCCCCGGCATGGACGGGAGAGGAATCCCGAGAGGTCCCCTAGCAACTCGCATGGGGACTGGCCTTTCCTGAGGCCACCAGAGCGGGTCCCTGAGGTCCCCGTCGTAACTCGAGAAGACCTGCCGCAACTCGAGAAAATCCAGGAGGTTCTCCCCTCCAGGGGAGATGAGGCCCATTTCCGCTGAGGCGTCTCGAGGCTGATCACACCTCACCTCTGGAACTTCGAAAGGGTCCTTCACACCCTTGCTGCAAATCAAGAAGTTCCCCGACCTAGCCGTCTCCACTCGAGAGGAATCACGATGGTCCCGCCCACATCCAGAGGAGCCCCGTTTCCGCCTCGTAGCTCGAGATGAGGGATCCTTTCCCTGCTTCGTCGGGAAAGAGTTCCCGGCGTTCCCGTCGCATCTCAAGAGGAGGCCCTCTCAACAGGAACGGCCAGAGGAACTCCAGGTTCGTGCCAGCATTCCAAGAGTCCCCCAGATGTCTCAGTCCATTCCAGAGGAACCTCTTTTCCCTTCACCGGCTCGTCTTTCACGCTGAGGATCGACTCACACCAAGGTGGCACGTGGCACAGCCCTGTGGGAAAGCCTCGTGGGAAAGCCTCGAGGGACAGCCTCGAGGGAAAGCCACAGATCCCTTGATCCACCTGACAGGAAGCGTGACACTACTGCTGCAGCTCGGGAGGAAAGCGCACGTGCATGCCCCCACTCGAGACGAGGCCTGACTCCCCTGGGGATACTCAGAAGCACCCCTAGATCCATGGCAACACTAGAGAGGAATCCTCAGGTTCCAGCCCCGACTCCACACAAGGACTGAGGCCCCGGCATGGACGGGAGAGGAATCCCGAGAGGTCCCCTAGCAACTCGCATGGGGACTGGCCTTTCCTGAGGCCACCAGAGCGGGTCCCTGAGGTCCCCGTCGTAACTCGAGAAGACCTGCCGCAACTCGAGAAAATCCAGGAGGTTCTCCCCTCCAGGCGAGATGAGGCCCATTTCCGCTGAGGCGTCTCGAGGCTGATCACACCTTCCCTCTGGAACTTCGAAAGGCTCCTTCACACCCTTGCTGCAAATCAAGAAGTTCCCCGTCATACCCGTCTCCACTCGAGAGGAATCAAGAGGGTCCCGCCCAAATCCAGAGGAGCCCCGTTTCCGCCTCGTAGCTCGAGATGAGGGATCCTTTCCCTGCTTCGTCGGAAAAGAGTTCCCGGCGTTCCCGTCGCATCTCAAGAGGAGGCCCTCTCAACAGGAACGGCGAGAAGAACTGCAGGGTCGTGCCACCATTCCAAGAGTCCCCCAGATGTCTCAGTCCATTCCAGAGGAACCTCTTTTCCCTTCACCGGCTCGTCTTTCACGCCGAGGATCGACTCACACCAAGGTGGCACGTGGCACAGCCCTGTGGGAAAGCCTCGTGGGAAAGCCTCGAGGGACAGCCTCAAGGGAAAGCCACAGATCCCTTGATCCACGTGACAGGAAGCGTGACACTACTGCTGCAGCTCGGGAGGAAAGCGCACGTGCATGCCCCCACTCGAGACGAGGCCTGACTCCCCTGGGGAGACTCAGAAGCACCCCAAGATCCATGGCAACACTGGAGAGGAATCCTCAGGTTCCGGCCCCGACTCCACACAAGGACTGAGGCCCCGGCATGGACGGGAGAGGAATCACGAGAGGTCCCCTAGCAACTCGCATGGGGACTGGCCTTTCCTGAGGCCACCAGAGCGGGTCCCTGAGGTCCCCGTCGTAACTCGAGAAGACCTGCCGCAACTCGAGAAAATCCAGGAGGTTCTCCCCTCCAGGCGAGATGAGGCCCATTTCCGCTGAGGCGTCTCGAGGCTGATCACACCTCACCTCTGGAACTTTGAAAGGCTCCTTCACACCCTTGGTGCAAATCAAGAAGTTCCCCGAAATACCCGTCTCCACTCGAGAGGTATCACGAGGGTCCCGCCCACATCCAGAGGAGCCCCGTTTCCGCCTCGTAGCTCGAGATGAGGGATCCTTTCCCTGCTTCGTCGGGAAAGAGTTCCCGGTGTTCCCGTCGCATCTCAAGAGGAGGCCCTCTCAACAGGAACGGCGAGAGGAACTTCAGGGTCGTGCCACCTTTCCAAGAGTCCCCCAGATGTCTCAGTCCATTCCAGAGGAACCTCTTTTCCCTTCACCGGCTCGTCTTTCACGCCGAGGATCGACTCACACCAAGGTGGCACGTGGCACAGCCCTGTGGGAAAGCCTCGTGGGAAAGCCTCGAGGGACAGCCTCGAGGGAAAGCCACAGATCCCTTGATCCACGTGACAGGAAGCGTGACACTACTGCTGCAGCTCGGGAGGAAAGCGCACGTGCATGCCCCCACTCGAGACGAGGCCTGACTCCCCTGGGGAGACTCAGAAGCACCCCAAGATCCATGGCAACACTGGAGAGGAATCCTCAGGTTCCGGCCCCGACTCCACACAAGGACTGAGGCCCCGGCATGGACGGGAGAGGAATCCCGAGAGGTCCCCTAGCAACTCGCATGGGGACTGGCCTTTCCTGAGGCCACCAGAGCGGGTCCCTGAGGTCCCCGTCGTAACTCGAGAAGACCTGCCGCAACTCGAGAAAATCCAGGAGGTTCTCCCCTCCAGGCGAGATGAGGCCCATTTCCGCTGAGGCGTCTCGAGGCTGATCACACCTCCCCTCTGGAACTTCGAAAGGCTCCTTCACACCCTTGGTGCAAATCAAGAAGTTCCCCGACATACCCGTCTCCACTCGAGAGGAATCACGAGGGTCCCGCCCACATCCAGAGGAGCCCCGTTTCCGCCTCGTAGCTCGAGATGAGGGATCCTTTCCCTGCTTCTTCGGGAAAGAGTTCCCGGCGTTCCCGTCGCATCTCAAGAGGAGGCCCTCTCAACAGGAACGGCGAGAAGAACTGCAGGGTCGTGCCACCATTCCAAGAGTCCCCCAGATGTCTCAGTCCATTCCAGAGGAACCTCTTTTCCCTTCACCGGCTCGTCTTTCACGCCGAGGATCGACTCACACCAAGGTGGCACGTGGCACAGCCCTGTGGGAAAGCCTCGTGGGAAAGCCTCGAGGGACAGCCTCGAGGGAAAGCCACAGATCCCTTGATCCACGTGACAGGAAGCGTGACACTACTGCTGCAGCTCGGGAGGAAAGCGCACGTGCATGCCCCCACTCGAGACGAGGCCTGACTCCCCTGGGGAGACTCAGAAGCACCCCAAGATCCATGGCAACACTGGAGAGGAATCCTCAGGTTCCGGCCCCTACTCCACACAAGGACTGAGGCCCCGGCATGGACGGGAGAGGAATCCCGAGAGGTCCCCTAGCAACTCGCATGGGGACTGGCCTTTCCTGAGGCCACCAGAGCGGGTCCCTGAGGTCCCCGTCGTAACTCGAGAAGACCTGCCGCAACTCGAGAAAATCCAGGAGGTTCTCCCCTCCAGGCGAGATGAGGCCCATTTCCGCTGAGGCGTCTCGAGGCTGATCACACCTCACCTCTGGAACTTCAAAAGGGTCCTTCACACCCTTGGTGCAAATCAAGAAGTTCCCCGACATACCCGTCTCCACTCGAGAGGAATCACGAGGGTCCCGCCCACATCCAGAGGAGCCCCGTTTAGGCCTCGTAGCTCGAGATGAGGGATCCTTTCCCTGCTTCGTCGGGAAAGATTTCCCGGCGTTCCCGTCGCATCTCAAGAGGAGGCCCTCTCAACAGGAATGGCGAGAAGAACTCCAGGGTTGTGCCACCATTCCAAGAGTCCCCCAGATGTCTCAGTCCATTCCAGAGGAACCTCTTTTCCCTTCACCGGCTCGTCTTTCACGCCGAGGATCGACTCACACCAAGGTGGCACGTGGCACAGCCATGTGGGAAAGCCTCGTGGGAAAGCCTCGAGGGACAGCCTCGAGGGAAAGCCACAGATCCCTTGATCCACCTGACAGGAAGCGTGACACTACTGCTGCAGCTCGGGAGGAAAGCGCACGTGCATGCCCCCACTCGAGACGAGGCCTGACTCCCCTGGGGAGATTCAGAAGCACCGCAAGATCCATGGCAACACTAGAGAGGAATCCTCAGGTTCCGGCCCCAACTCCACACAAGGACTGAGGCCCCGGCATGGACGGGAGAGGAATCCCGAGAGGTCCCCTAGCAACTCGCATGGGGACTGGCCTTTCCTGAGGCCACCAGAGCGGGTCCCTGAGGTCCCCGTCGTAACTCGAGAAGACCGGCCGCAACTCGAGAAAATACAGGAGGTTCTCCCCTCCAGGCGAGATGAGGCCCATTTCCGCTGAGGCGTCTCGAGGCTGATCACACCTCACCTTTGGAACTGTGAAAGGCTCCTTCACACCCTTGCTGCAAATCAAGAAGTTCCCCGACACACCCGTCTCCACTCGAGAGGAATCACGAGGGTCCCGCCCACATCCAGAGGAGCCCCGTTTCCGCCTCGTAGCTCGAGATGAGGGATCCTTTCCCTGCTTCGTCGGGAAAGAGTTCCCGGCGTTCCCGTCGCATCTCAAGAGGAGGCCCTCTCAACAGGAACGGCGAGCGGAACTCCAGGGTCGTGCCACCATTCCAAGAGTCCCCCAGATGTCTCAGTCCATTCCAGAGGAACCTCTTTTCCCTTCACGGGCTCATCTTTCACGCCGAGGATCGACTCACACCAAGGTGGCACGTGGCACAGCCCTGTGGGAAAGCCTCGTGGTAAAGCCTCGAGGGACAGCCTCGAGGGAAAGCCACAGATCCCTTGATCCACGTGACAGGAAGCGCGACACTACTGCTGCAGCTCGGGAGGAAAGCGCACGTGCATGCCCCCTCTCGAGACGAGGCCTGACTCCCCTGGGGAGACTCAGAAGCACCCCAAGATCCATGGCAACACTGGAGAGGAATCCTCAGGTTCCAGCCCCTACTCCACACAAGGACTGAGGCCCCGGCATGGACGGGAGAGGAATCCCGAGAGGTCCCCTAGCAACTCGCATGGGGACTGGCCTTTCCTGAGGCCACGAGAGCGGGTCCCTGAGGTCCCCGTCGTAACTCGAGAAGACCTGCCGCAACTCGAGAAAATCCAGGAGGTTCTCCCCTCCAGGCGAGATGAGGCCCATTTCCGCTGAGGCGTCTCGAGGCTGATCACACCTCACCTCTGGAACTTCGAAAGGGTCCTTCACACCCTTGGTGCAAATCAAGAAGTTCCCCGACACACCCGTCTCCACTCGAGAGGAATCACGAGGGTCCCGCCCACATCCAGAGGAGCCCCGTTTCCGCCTCGTAGCTCGAGATGAGGGATCCTTTCCCTGCTTCGTCGGGAAAGAGTTCCCGGTGTTCCCGTCGCATCTCAAGAGGAGGCCCTCTCAACAGGAACGGCGAGAGGAACTTCAGGGTCGTGCCACCTTTCCAAGAGTCCCCCAGATGTCTCAGTCCATTCCAGAGGAACCTCTTTTCCCTTCACCGGCTCGTCTTTCACGCCGAGGATCGACTCACACCAAGGTGGCACGTGGCACAGCCCTGTGGGAAAGCCTCGTGGGAAAGCCTCGAGGGACAGCCTCGAGGGAAAGCCACAGATCCCTTGATCCACGTGACAGGAAGCGTGACACTACTGCTGCAGCTCGGGAGGAAAGCGCACGTGCATGCCCCCACTCGAGACGACGCCTGACTCCCCTGGGGAGACTCAGAAGCACCCCAAGATCCATGGCAACACTGGAGAGGAATCCTCAGGTTCCGGCCCCGACTCCACACAAGGACTGAGGCCCCGGCATGGACGGGAGAGGAATCCCGAGAGGTCCCCTAGCAACTCGCATGGGGACTGGCCTTTCCTGAGGCCACCAGAGCGGGTCCCTGAGGTCCCCGTCGTAACTCGAGAAGACCTGCCGCAACTCGAGAAAATCCAGGAGGTTCTCCCCTCCAGGCGAGATGAGGCCCATTTCCAATGAGGCGTCTCGAGGCTGATCACACCTCCCCTCTGGAACTTCGAAAGGCTCCTTCACACCCTTGGTGCAAATCAAGAAGTTCCCCGACATACCCGTCTCCACTCGAGAGGAATCACGAGGGTCCCGCCCACATCCAGAGGAGCCCCGTTTCCGCCTCGTAGCTCGAGATGAGGGATCCTTTCCCTGCTTCGTCGGGAAAGAGTTCCCGGCGTTCCCGTCGCATCTCAAGAGGAGGCCCTCTCAACAGGAACGGCGAGCGGAACTCCAGGGTCGTGCCACCATTCCAAGAGTCCCCCAGATGTCTCAGTCCATTCCAGAGGAACCTCTTTTCCCTTCACCGGCTCATCTTTCACGCCGAGGATCGACTCAAACCAAGGTGGCACGTGGCACAGCCCTGTGGGAAAGCCTCGTGGGAAAGCCTCGAGGGACAGCCTCGACGGAAAGCCACAGATCCCTTGATCCACGTGACAGGAAGCGCGACACTACTGCTGCAGCTCGGGAGGAAAGCGCACGTGCATGCCCCCACTCGAGACGAGGCCTGACTCCCCTGGGGAGACTCAGAAGCACCCCAAGATCCATGGCAACACTGGAGAGGAATCCTCAGGTTCCGGCCCCGACTCCACACAAGGACTGAGGCCCCGGCATGGACGGGAGAGGAATCCCGAGAGGTCCCCTAGCAACTCGCATGGGGACTGGCCTTTCCTGAGGCCACGAGAGCGGGTCCCTGAGGTCCCCGTCGTAACTCGAGAAGACCTGCCGCAACTCGAGAAAATCCAGGAGGTTCTCCCCTCCAGGCGAGATGAGGCCCATTTCCGCTGAGGCGTCTCGAGGCTGATCACACCTCACCTCTGGAACTTCGAAAGGGTCCTTCACACCCTTGGTGCAAATCAAGAAGTTCCCCGACACACCCGTCTCCACTCGAGAGGAATCACGAGGGTCCCGCCCACATCCAGAGGAGCCCCGTTTAGGCCTCGTAGCTCGAGATGAGGGATCCTTTCCCTGCTTCGTCGGGAAAGAGTTCCCGGCGTTCCCGTCGCATCTCAAGAGGAGGCCCTCTCAACAGGAATGGCGAGAAGAACTCCAGGGTTGTGCCACCATTCCAAGAGTCCCCCAGATGTCTCAGTCCATTCCAGAGGAACCTCTTTTCCCTTCACCGGCTCGTCTTTCACGCCGAGGATCGACTCACACCAAGGTGGCACGTGGCGCAGCCATGTGGGAAAGCCTCGTGGGAAAGCCTCGAGGGACAGCCTCGAGGGAAAGCCACAGATCCCTTGATCCACCTGACAGGAAGCGTGACACTACTGCTGCAGCTCGGGAGGAAAGCGCACGTGCATGCCCCCACTCGAGACGAGGCCTGACTCCCCTGGGGAGACTCAGAAGCACCCCAAGATCCATGGCAACACTAGAGAGGAATCCTCAGGTTCCGGCCCCGACTCCACACAAGGACTGAGGCCCCGGCATGGACGGGAGAGGAATCCCGAGAGGTCCCCTAGCCACTCGCATGGGGACTGGCCTTTCCTGAGGCCACAGAGCGGGTCCCTGAGGTCCCCGTCGTAACTCGAGAAGACCTGCCGCAACTCGAGAAAATACAGGAGGTTCTCCCCTCCAGGCGAGATGAGGCCCATTTCCGCTGAGGCCTCTCGAGGCTGATCACACCTCACCTTTGGAACTTTGAAAGGCTCCTTCACACCCTTGCTGCAAATCAAGAAGTTCCCCGACACACCCGTCTCCACTCGAGAGGAATCACGAGGGTCCCGCCCACATCCAGAGGAGCCCCGTTTCCGCCTCGTAGCTCGAGATGAGGGATCCTTTCCCTGCTTCGTCGGGAAAGAGTTCCCGGCGTTCCCGTCGCATCTCAAGAGGAGGCCCTCTCAACAGGAACGGCGAGCGGAACTCCAGGGTCGTGCCACCATTCCAAGAGTCCCCCAGATGTCTCAGTCCATTCCAGAGGAACCTCTTTTCCCTTCACCGGCTCATCTTTCACGCCGAGGATCGACTCACACCAAGGTGGCACGTGGCACAGCCCTGTGGGAAAGCCTCGTGGGAAAGCCTCGAGGGACAGCCTCGAGGGAAAGCCACAGATCCCTTGATCCACGTGACAGGAAGCGCGACACTACTGCTGCAGCTCGGGAGGAAAGCGCACGTGCATGCCGCCACTCGAGACGAGGCCTGACTCCCCTGGGGAGACTCAGAAGCACCCCAAGATCCATGGCAACACTGGAGAGGAATCCTCAGGTTCCGGCCCCGACTCCACACAAGGACTGAGGCCCCGGCATGGACGGGAGAGGAATCCCGAGAGGTCCCCTAGCAACTCGCATGGGGACTGGCCTTTCCTGAGGCCACGAGAGCGGGTCCCTGAGGTCCCCGTCGTAACTCGAGAAGACCTGCCGCAACTCGAGAAAATCCAGGAGGTTCTCCCCTCCAGGCGAGATGAGGCCCATTTCCGCTGAGGCGTCTCGAGGCTGATCACACCTCACCTCTGGAACTTCGAAAGGGTCCTTCACACCCTTGGTGCAAATCAAGAAGTTCCCCGACACACCCGTCTCCACTCGAGAGGAATCACGAGGGTCCCGCCCACATCCAGAGGAGCCCCGTTTCCGCCTCGTAGCTCGAGATGAGGGATCCTTTCCCTGCTTCGTCGGGAAAGAGTTCCCGGCGTTCCCGTCGCATCTCAAGAGGAGGCCCTCTCAACAGGAACGGCGAGCGGAACTCCAGGGTCGTGCCACCATTCCAAGAGTCCCCCAGATGTCTCAGTCCATTCCAGAGGAACCTCTTTTCCCTTCACCGGCTCATCTTTCACGCCGAGGATCGACTCACACCAAGGTGGCACGTGGCACAGCCCTGTGGGAAAGCCTCGTGGGAAAGCCTCGAGGGACAGCCTCGAGGGAAAGCCACAGATCCCTTGATCCACGTGACAGGAAGCGTGACACTACTGCTGCAGCTCGGGAGGAAAGCGCACGTGCATGCCCCCACTCGAGACGAGGCCTGACTTCCCTGGGGAGACTCAGAAGCACCCCAAGATCCATGGCAACACTGGAGAGGAATCCTCAGGTTCCGGCCCCGACTCCACACAAGGACTGAGGCCCCTGCATGGACGGGAGAGGAATCCCGAGAGGTCCCCTAGCAACTCGCATGGGGACTGGCCTTTCCTGAGGCCACCAGAGCGGGTCCCTGAGGTCCCCGTCGTAACTCGAGAAGACCTGCTGCAACTCGAGAAACTCCAGGAGGTTCTCCCCTCCAGGCGAGATGAGGCCCATTTCCGATGAGGCGTCACGAGGCTGATCACACCTCACCTCTGGAACTTCGAAAGGCTCCTTCACACCCTTGGTGCAAATCAAGAAGTTCCCCGACATACCCGTCTCCACTCGAGAGGAATCACGAGGGTCCCGCCCACATCCAGAGGAGCCCCGTTTCGGCCTCGTAGCTCGAGATGAGGGATCCTGTCCCTGCTTCGTCGGGAAAGAGTTCCCGGCGTTCCCGTCGCATCTCAAGAGGAGGCCCTCTCAACAGGAACGGCGAGAGGAACTCCAGGGTCGTGCCACCATTCCAAGAGTCCCCCAGATGTCTCAGTCCATTCCAGAGGAACCTCTTTTCCCTTCACCGGCTCGTCTTTCACGCCGAGGATCGACTCTCACCAAGGTGGCACGTGGCACAGCCCTGTGGGAAAGCCTCGTGGGAAAGCCTCGAGGGACAGCCTCGAGGGAAAGCCACAGATCCCTTGATCCACGTGACAGGAAGCGTGACACTACTGCTGCAGCTCGGGAGGAAAGCGCACGTGCATGCCCCCACTCGAGACGAGGCCTGACTCCCCTGGGGAGACTCAGAAGCACCCCAAGATCCATGGCAACACTGGAGAGGAATCCTCAGGTTCCGGCCCCGACTCCACACAAGGACTGAGGCCCCGGCATGGACGGGAGAGGAAACCCGAGAGGTCCCCTAGCAACTCGCATGGGGACTGGCCTTTCCTGAGGCCACCAGAGCGGGTCCCTGAGGTCCCCGTCGTAACTCGAGAAGACCTGCCGCAACTCGAGAAAATCCAGGAGGTTCTCCCCTCCAGGCGAGATGAGGCCCATTTCTGCTGAGGTGTCACGAGGCGGATCACACCTCACCTCTGGAACTTCGAAAGGCTCCTTCACACCCTTGGTGCAAATCAAGAAGTTTCCCGACATACCCGTCTCCACTCGAGAGGAATCACGAGGGTCCCGCCCACATCCAGAGGAGCCCCGTTTCCGCCTCGTAGCTCGAGATGAGGGATCCTTTCCCTGCTTCGTCGGGAAAGAGTTCCCGGCGTTCCCGTCGCATCTCAAGAGGAGGCCCTCTCAACAGGAACGGCGAGAGGAAATCCAGGGTCGTGCCACCATTCCAAGAGTCCCCCAGATGTCTCAGTCCATTCCAGAGGAACCTCTTTTCCCTTCACCGGCTCGTCTTTCACGCCGAGGATCGACTCACACCAAGGTGGCACGTGGCACAGCCCTGTGGGAAAGCCTCATGGGAAAGCCTCGAGGGACAGCCTCGAGGGAAAGCCACAGATCCCTTGATCCACGTGACAGGAAGCGTGACACTACTGCTGCAGCTCGGGAGGAAAGCGCACGTGCATGCCCCCACTCGAGACGAGGCCTGACTCCCCTGGGGAGACTCAGAAGCACCCCAAGATCCATGGCAACACTGGAGAGGAATCCTCAGGTTCCGGCCCCGACTCCACACAAGGACTGAGGCCCCGGCATGGACGGGAGAAGAAACCCGAGAGGTCCCCTAGCCACTCGCATGGGGACTGGCCTTTCCTGAGGCCACCAGAGCGGGTCCCTGAGGTCCCCGTCGTAACTCGAGAAGACCTGCCGCAACTCGAGAAAATCCAGGAGGTTCTCCCCTCCAGGCGAGATGAGGCCCATTTCTGCTGAGGTGTCACGAGGCGGATCACACCTCACCTCTGGAACTTCGAAAGGCTCCTTCACACCCTTGGTGCAAATCAGGAAGTTTCCCGACATACCCGTCTCCACTCGAGAGGAATCACGAGGGTCCCGCCCACATCCAGAGGAGCCCCGGGTCCGCCTCGTAGCTCGAGATGAGGGATCCTGTCCCTGCTTCGTCGGGAAAGAGATCCCGGCATTCCCGTCGCATCTCCAGAGGAGGCCCTCTCAACAGGAACGGCGAGAGGAACTCCAGGGTCGTGCCACCATTCCAAGAGTCCCCCAGATGTCTCAGTCCATTCCAGAGGAAGCTCTTTTCCCTTCACCGGCTCGTCTTTCACGCTGAGGATCGACTCACACCAAGGTGGCACGTGGCACAGCCCTGTGGGAAAGCCTCGTGGGAAAGCCTCGAGGGACAGCCTCGAGGGAAAGCCACAGATCCCTTGATCCACGTGACAGGAAGCGTGACACAACTGCTACAGCTCGGGAGGAAATCGCACGTGCATGCCCCCACTCGAGATGCCGCCTGACTCCCCTGGGAAGATTCAGAAGGTCCCCAAGATCAATGGCAACACGGGAGAGGAATCCTCAGGTTCCGGCCCCGACTCCACACGAGGACTGAGGCCCCGGCATGGACGGGAGAGGAACCCCGAGAGGCCCCCTAGCAACTCGCATGGGGACTGGCCTTTCCTGAGGCCACCAGAGCGGGTCCCTGAGGTCCCCGTCGTAACTCGAGAAGACCTGCCGCAACTCGAGAAAATCCAGGAGGTTCTCCCCTCCAGGCGAGATGAGGCCCATTTCCGCTGAGGCGTCTCGAGGCTGATCACACCTCACCTCTGGAACTTCGAAAGGCTCCTTCACACCCTTGGTGCAAATCAGGAAGTTTCCCGACATACCCGTCTCCACTCGTGAGGAATCACGTGGGTCCCGCCCACATACAGAGGAGCCCCGTTTCCGCCTCGTAGCTCGAGATGAGGGATCCTTTCCCTGCTTCGTCGGGAAAGAGATCCCGGCGTTCCCGTCGCATCTCAAGAGGAGGCCCTCTCAACAGGAACGGCGAGAGGAAATCCAGGGTCGTGCCACCATTCCAAGAGTCCCCCAGATGTCTCAGTCCATTCCAGAGGAACCACTTTTCCCTTCACCGGCTCGTCTTTCACGCCGAGGATCGACTCACACCAAGGTGGCACGTGGCACAGCCCTGTGGGAAAGCCTCATGGGAAAGCCTCGAGGGACAGCCTCGAGGGAAAGCCACAGATCCCTTGATCCACGTGACAGGAAGCGTGACACTACTGCTGCAGCTCGGGAGGAAAGCGCACGTGCATGCCCCCACTCGAGACGAGGCCTGACTCCCCTGGGGAGACTCAGAAGCACCCCAAGATCCATGGCAACACTGGAGAGGAATCCTCAGGTTCCGGCCCCCACTCCACACAAGGACTGAGGCCCCGGCATGGACGGGAGAGGAAACCCGAGAGGTCCCCTAGCCACTCGCATGGGGACTGGCCTTTCCTGAGGCCACCAGAGCGGGTCCCTGAGGTCACCGTCGTAACTCGAGAAGACCTGCCGCAACTCGAGAAAATCCAGGAGGTTCTCCCCTCCAGGCGAGATGAGGCCCATTTCCGCTGAGGCGTCTCGAGGCTGATCACACCTCACCTCTGGAACTTCGAAAGGTTCCTTCACACCCTTGGTGCAAATCAAGAAGTTTCCCGACATACCCGTCTCCACTCGAGAGGAATCACGAGGGTCCCGCCCACATCCAGAGGAACCCCGGGTCCGCCTCGTAGCTCGAGATGAGGCATCCTTTCCCTGCTTCGTCGGGAAAGAGTTCCCGGCATTCCCGTCGCATCTCAAGAGGAGGCCCTCTCAACAGGAACGGCGAGAGGAACTCCAGGGTCGTGCCACCATTCCAAGAGTCCCCCAGATGTCTCAGTCCATTCCAGAGGAAGCTCTTTTCCCTTCACCGGCTCGTCTTTCACGCCGAGGATCGACTCACACCAAGGTGGCACGTGGCACAGCCCTGTGGGAAAGCCTCGTGGGAAAGCCTCGAGGGACAGCCTCGAGGGAAAGCCACAGATCCCTTGATCCACGTGACAGGAAGCGTGACACTACTGCTGCAGCTCGGGAGGAAAGCGCACGTGCATGCCCCCACTCGAGACGAGCCGTGGCTCCCCTGGGGAGACTCAGAAGCACCCCAAGATCCATGGCAACACTGGAGAGGAATCCTCAGGTTCCGGCCCCGACTCCACACAAGGACTGAGGCCCCGGCATGGACGGGAGGGGAATCCCGAGAGGTCCCCTAGCAACTCGCATGGGGACTGGCCTTTCCTGAGGCCAGCAGAGCGGGTCCCTGAGGTCCCCGTCGTAACTCGAGAAGACCTGCCGCAACTCGAGAAAATCCAGGAGGTTCTCCCCTCCAGGCGAGATGAGGCCCATTTCCGCTGAGGCGTCTCGAGGCTGATCACACCTCCCCTCTGGAACTTCGAAAGGGTCATTCACACCCTTGGTGCTAATCAAGAAGTTCCCCGACAAACCCGTCTCCACTCGAGAGGAATCACGAGGGTCCCGCCCACATCCAGAGGAGTCCCGGGTCCGCCTAGTAGCTCGAGATGAGGGATCCTTTCCCTGCTTCGTCGGGAAAGAGTTCCCGGCGTTCCCGTCGCATCTCAAGAGGAGGCCCTCTCAACAGGAACGGCGAGAGGAACTCCAGGGTCGTGCCAGCATTCCAAGAGTCCCCCAGATGTCTCAGTCCATTCCAGAGGAACCTCTTTTCCCTTCACCGGCTCGTCTTTCACGCCGAGGATCGACTCACACCAAGGTGGCACGTGGCACAGCCCTGTGGGAAAGCCTCGTGGGAAAGCCTCGAGGGACAGCCTCGAGGGAAAGCCACAGATCCCTTGATCCACGTGACAGGAAGCGTGACACTACTGCTGCAGCTCGGGAGGAAAGTGCACGTGCATGCCCCCACTCGAGACGAGGCCTGACTCCCCTGGGGAGACTCAGAAGCACCCCAAGATCCATGGCAACACTGGAGAGGAATCCTCAAGTTCCGGCCCCGACTCCACACAAGGACTGAGGCCCCGGCATGGATGGGAGAGGAAACCCGAGAGGTCCCCTAGCCACTCGCATGTGGACTGGCCTTTCCTGAGGCCACCAGAGCGGGTCCCTGAGGTCACCGTCATAACTCGAGAAGACCTGCCGCAACTCGAGAAAATCCAGGAGGTTCTCCCCTCCAGGCGAGATGAGGCCCATTTCCGCTGAGGCGTCTCGAGGCTGATCACACCTCACCTCTGGAACTTCGAAAGGGTCCTTCACACCCTTGGTGCAAATCAAGAAGTTCCCCGACATACCCGTCTCCACTCGTGAGGAATCACGAGGGTCCCGCCCACATCCAGAGGAGCCCCGTTTCCGCCTCGTAGCTCGAGATGAGGGATCCTTTCCCTGCTTCGTCGGGAAAGAGTTCCCGGCGTTCCCGTCGCATCTCAAGAGGAGGCCCTCTCAACAGGAACGGCGAGAGGAAATCCAGGGTCGTGCCACCATTCCAAGAGTCCCCCAGATGTCTCAGTCCATTCCAGAGGAACCTCTTTTCCCTTCACCGGCTCGTCTTTCACGCCGAGGATCGACTCACACCAAGGTGGCACGTGGCACAGCCCTGTGGGAAAGCCTCGTGGGAAAGCCTCGAGGGACAGCCTCGAGGGAAAGCCACAGATCCCTTGATCCACGTGACAAGAAGCGTGACACTACTGCTGCAGCTCGGGAGGAAAGCGCACGTGCATGCCCCCACTCGAGACGAGGCCTGACTCCCCTGGGGAGACTCAGAAGCACCCCAAGATCCATGGCAACACTGGAGAGGAATCCTCAGGTTCCGGCCCCGACTCCACACAAGGACTGAGGCCCCGGCATGGACGGGAGAGGAAACCCGAGAGGTCCCCTAGCCACTCGCATGGGGACTGGCCTTTCCTGAGGCCACCAGAGCGGCTCCCTGAGGTCCCCGTCGTAACTCGAGAAGACCTGCCGCAACTCGAGAAAATCCAGGAGGTTCTCCCCTCCAGGCGAGATGAGGCCCATTTCTGCTGAGGTGTCACGAGGCGGATCACACCTCACCTCTGGAACTTCGAAAGGCTCCTTCACACCCTTGCTGCAAATCAAGAAGTTCCCCGACTTACCCGTCTCCACTCGAGAGGAATCACGAGGGTCCCGCCCACATCCAGAGGAGCCCCGTTTCGGCCTCGTAGCTCGAGATGAGGGATCCTGTCCCTGCTTCGTCGGGAAAGAGTTCCCGGCGTTCCCGTCGCATCTCAAGAGGAGGCCCTCTCAACAGGAACGGCGAGAGGAACTCCAGGGTCGTGCCACCATTCCAAGAGTCCCCCAGATGTCTCAGTCCATTCCAGAGGAACCTCTTTTCCCTTCACCGGCTCGTCTTTCACGCCGAGGATCGACTCACACCAATGCGGCACGTGACACAGCCCTGTGGGAAAGCCTCGTGGGAAAGCCTCGAGGGACAGCCTCGAGGGAAAGCCACAGATCCCTTGATCCACGTGACAGGAAGCGTGACACTACTGCTGCAGCTCGGGAGGAAAGCGCACGTGCATGCCCCCACTCGAGACGAGGCCTGACTCCCCTGGGGAGACTCAGAAGCACCCAAAGATCCATGGCAACACTGGAGAGGAATCCTCAGGTTCCGGCCCCCACTCCACACAAGGACTGAGGCCCCGGCATGGACGGGAGAGGAAACCCGAGAGGTCCCCTACCCACTCGCATGGGGACTGGCCTTTCCTGAGGCCACCAGAGCGGGTCCCTGAGGTCCCCGTCGTAACTCGAGAAGACCTGCCGCAACTCGAGAAAATCCAGGAGGTTCTCCCCTCCAGGCGAGATGAGGCCCATTTCCGCTGAGGCGTCTCGAGGCTGATCACACCTCCCCTCTGGAACTTCGAAAGGGTCCTTCACACCCTTGGTGCAAATCAAGAAGTTCCCCGACATACCCGTCTCCAATCGAGAGGAATCACGAGGGTCCCGCCCACATCCAGAGGAGCCCCGTTTCCGCCTCGTAGCTCGAGATGAGGGATCCTTTCCCTGCTTCGTCGGGAAAGAGTTCCCGGCGTTCCCGTCGCATCTCAAGAGGAGGCCCTCTCAACAGGAACGGCGAGAGAAACTCCAGGGTCGTGCCACCATTCCAAGAATCCCCCAGATGTCTCAGTCCATTGCAGAGGAACCTCTTTTCCCTTCACCGGCTCGTCTTTCACGCCGAGGATCGACTCACACCAAGGTGGCACGTGGCACAGCCCTGTGGGAAAGCCTCGTGGGAAAGCCTCGAGGGACAGCCTCGAGGGAAAGCCACAGATCCCTTGATCCACGTGACAGGAAGCGTGACACTAATGCTGCAGCTCGGGAGGAAAGCGCACGTGCATGCCCCCACTCGAGACGAGGCCTGACTCCCCTGGGGAGACTCAGAAGCACCCCAAGATCCATGGCAACACTGGAGAGGAAACCTCAGGTTCCGGCCCCCACTCCACACAAGGACTGAGGCCCTGGCATGGACGGGAGAGAAAACCCGAGAGGTCCCCTAGCCACTCGCATGGGGACTGGCCTTTCCTGAGGCCACCAGAGCGGGTCCCTGAGGTCCCCGTCGTAACTCGAGAAGACCTGCCGCAACTCGAGAAAATCCAGGAGGTTCTCCCCTCCAGGCGAGATGAGGCCCATTTCCGCTGAGGCGTCTCGAGGCTGATCACACCTCACCTCTGGAACTTCGAAAGGGACCTTCACACCCTTGGTGCAAATCAAGAAATTTCCCGACATACCCGTCTCCACTCGAGAGGAATCACGAGGGTCCCGCCCACATCCAGAGGAGCCCCGGGTCCGCCTCGTAGCTCGAGATGAGGGATCCTTTCCCTGCTTCGGCGGGAAAGAGATCCCGGCATTCCCGTCGCATCTCAAGAGGAGGCCCTCTCAACAGGAACGGCGAGAGGAACTTCAGGGTCGTGCCACCATTCCAAGAGTCCCCCAGATGTCTCAGTGCATTCCAGAGGAAGCTCTTTTCCCTTCACCGGCTCGTCTTTCACGCAGAGGATCGACTCACACCAAGGTGGCACGTGGCACAGCCCTGTGGGAAAGCCTCGTGGGAAAGCCTCGAGGGACAGCCTCGAGGGAAAGCCACAGATCCCTTGATCCACGTGACAGGAAGCGTGACACTACAGCTGCAGCTCGGGAGGAAAGCGCACGTGCATTCCCCCACTCGAGACGAGGCCTGACTCCCCTGGGGAGACTCAGAAGCACCCCAAGATCCATGGCAACACTGGAGAGGAATCCTCAGGTTCCGGCCCCGACTCCACACAAGGACTGAGGCCCCGGCATGGACGGGAGAGGAATCCCGAGAGGTCCCCTAGCAACTCGCATGGGGACTGGCCATTCCTGAGGCCACCAGAGCGGGTCCCTGAGGTCCCCGTCGTAACTCGAGAAGACCTGCCGCAACTAGAGAAAATCCAGGAGGTTCTCCCCTCCAGGCGAGATGAGGCCCATTTCTGCTGAGGTGTCACGAGGCGGATCACACCTCACCTCTGGAACTTCGAAAGGTTCCTTCACACCCTTGGTGCAAATCAAGAAGTTCCCTGACATACCCGTCTCCACTCGAGAGGAATCACGAGGGTCCCGCCCACATCCAGAGGAGCCCCGTTTCGGCCTCGTAGCTCGAGATGAGGGATCCTGTCCCTGCTTCGTCGGGAAAGAGTTCCCGGCGTTCCCGTCGCATCTCAAGAGGAGGCCCTCTCAACAGGAACGGCGAGAGGAACTCCAGGGTCGTGCCACCTTTCCAAGAGTCCCCCAGATGTCTCAGTCCATTCCAGAGGAAACTCTTTTCCCTTCACCGGCTCGTCTTTCACGCCGAGGATCGACTCACACCAAGGTGGCACGTGGCACAGCCCTGTGGGAAAGCCTCGTGGGAAAGCCTCGAGGGACAGCCTCGAGGGAAAGCCACAGATCCCTTGATCCACGTGACAGGAAGCGTGACACTACTGCTGCAGCTCGGGAGGAAAGCGCACGTGCATGCACCCACTCGAGACGAGGCCTGACTCCCCTGGGGAGACTCAGAAGCACCCCAAGATCCATGGCAACACTGGAGAGCAATCCTCAGGTTCCGGCTCCGACTCCACACAAGGACTGAGGCCCCGGCATGGACGGTAGAGGAATCCCGAGAGGTCCCCTAGCAACTCGCATGGGAACTGGCCTTTCCTGAGGCCACCAGAGCGGGTCCCTGAGGTCCCCGTCGTAACTCGAGAAGACCTGCCGCAACTCGAGAAAATCCAGGAGGTTCTCCCCTCCAGGCGAGATGAGGCCCATTTCCACTGAGGCGTCTCGAGGCTGATCACACCTCACCTCTGGAACTTCGAAAGGCTCCTTCACACCCTTGGTGCAAATCAAGAAGTTTCCCGACATACCCGTCTCCACTCGAGAGGAATCACGAGGGTCCCGCCCACATCCAGAGGAGCCCCGGGTCCGCCTCGTAGCTCGAGATGAGGGATCCTTTCCCTGCTTCGTCGGGAAAGAGTTCCCGGGGTTCCCGTCGCATCTCAAGAGGAGGCCCTCTCAACAGCAACGGCGAGCGGAACTCCAGGGTCGTGCCACCATTCCAAGAATCCCCCAGATGTCTCAGTCCATTGGAGAGGAACCTCTTTTCCCTTCACCGGCTCGTCTTTCACGCCGAGGATCGACTCACACCAAGGTGGCACGTGGCACAGCCCTGTGGGAAAGCCTCGTGGGAAAGCCTCGAGGGACAGCATCGAGGGAAAGCCACAGATCCCTTGATCCACGTGACAGGAAGCGTGACACTACTGCTGCAGCTCGGGAGGAAAGCGCACGTGCATGCCCCCACTCGAGACGAGGCCTGACTCCCCTGGGGAGACTCAGAAGCACCCCAAGATCCATGGCAACACTGGAGAGGAATCCTCAGGTTCCGGCCCCGACTCCACACAAGGACTGAGGCCCCGGCATGGACGGGAGAGGAATCCCGAGAGGTCCACTAGCAACTCGCATGGGGACTGGCCTTTCCTGAGGCCACCAGAGCGGGTCCCTGAGGTCCCCGTCGTAACTCGAGAAGACCTGCCGCAACTCGAGAAAATCCTGGAGGTTCTCCCCTCCAGGCGAGATGAGGCCCATTTCTGCTGAGGTGTCACGAGGCGGATCACACCTCACCTCTGGAACTTCGAAAGGGTCCTTCACACCCTTGCTGCAAATCAAGAAGTTCCCTGACATACCCGTCTCCACTCGAGAGGAATCACGAGGGTCCCGCCCACATCCAGAGGAGCCCCGTTTCGGCCTCGTAGCTCGAGATGAGGGATCCTGTCCCTGCTTCGTCGGGAAAGAGTTCCCGGCGTTCCCGTCGCATCTCAAGAGGAGGCCCTCTCAACAGGAACGGCGAGAGGAACTCCAGGGTCGTGCCCCCTTTCCAAGAGTCCCCCAGATGTCTCAGTCCATTCCAGAGGAAACTCTTTTCCCTTCACCGGCTCGTCATTCACGCCGAGGATCGACTCACACCAAGGTGGCACGTGGCACAGCCCTGTGGGAAAGCCTCGTGGGAAAGCCTCGAGGGACTGCCTCGAGGGAAAGCCACAGATCCCTTGATCCACGTGACAGGAAGCGTGACACTACTGCTGCAGCTCGGGAGGAAAGCGCACGTGCATGCACCCACTCGAGACGAGGCCTGACTCCCCTGGGGAGACTCAGAAGCACCCCAAGATCCATGGCAACACTGGAGAGGAATCCTCAGGTTCCGGGCCCGAATCCACACAAGGACTGAGGCCCCGGCATGGACGGTAGAGGAATCCCGAGAGTTCCCCTAGCAACTCGCATGGGGACTGGCCTTTCCTGAGGCCACCAGAGCGGGTCCCTGAGGTCCCCGTCGTAACTCGAGAAGACCTGCCGCAACTCGAGAAAATCCAGGAGGTTCTCCCCTCCAGGCGAGATGAGGCCCATTTCTGCTGAGGTGTCACGAGGCGGATCACACCTCACCTCTGGAACTTCGAAAGGCTCCTTCACACCCTTGGTGCAAATCAAGAAGTTTCCCGACATACCCGTCTCCACTCGAGAGGAATCACGAGGGTCCCGCCCACATCCAGAGGAGCCCCGTTTCGGCCTCGTAGCTCGAGATGAGGGATCCTGTCCCTGCTTCGTCGGGAAAGAGTTCCCGGCGTTCCCGTCGCACCTCAAGAGGAGGCCCTCTCAACAGGAACGGCGAGAGGAACTCCAGGGTCGTGCCACCATTCCAAGAGTCCCCCAGATGTCTCAGTCCATTCCAGAGGAAGCTCTTTTCCCTTCACCGGCTCGTCTTTCACGCCGAGGATCGACTCACACCAAGGTGGCACGTGGCACAGCCCTGTGGGAAAGCCTCGTGGGAAAGCCTCGAGGGACAGCCTCGAGGGAAAGCCACAGATCCCTTGATCCACGTGACAGGAAGCGTGACACTACTGCTGCAGCTCGGGAGGAAAGCGCACGTGCATGCCCCCACTCGAGACGAGGCCTGACTCCCCTGGGGAGACTCAGAAGCACCCCAAGATCCATGGCAACACTGGAGAGGAATCCTCAGGTTCCGGCCCCGACTCCACACAAGGACTGAGGCCCCGGCATGGACGGGAGAGGAAACCCGAGAGGTCCCCTAGCAACTCGCATGGGGACTGGCCTTTCCTGAGGCCACCAGAGCGGGTCCCTGAGGTCCCCGTCGTAACTCGAGAAGACCTGCCGCAACTCGAGAAAATCCAGGAGGTTCTCCCCTCCAGGCGAGATGAGGCCCATTTCTGCTGAGGTGTCACGAGGCGGATCACACCTCACCTCTGGAACTTCGAAAGGCTCCTTCACACCCTTGGTGCAAATCAAGAAGTTTCCCGACATACCCGTCTCCACTCGAGAGGAATCACGAGGGTCCCGCCCACATCCAGAGGAGCCCCGTTTCGGCCTCGTAGCTCGAGATGAGGGATCCTGTCCCTGCTTCGTCGGGAAAGAGTTCCCGGCGTTCCCGTCGCATCTCAAGAGGAGGCCCTCTCAACAGGAACGGCGAGAGGAACTCCAGGGTCGTGCCACCATTCCAAGAATCCCCCAGATGTCTCAGTCCATTGCAGAGGAACCTCTTTTCCCTTCACCGGCTCGTCTTTCACGCCGAGGATCGACTCACACCAAGGTGGCACGTGGCACAGCCCTGTGGGAAAGCCTCGTGGGAAAGCCTCGAGGGACAGCCTCGAGGGAAAGCCACAGATCCCTTGATCCACTTGACAGGAAGCGTGACACTACTGCTGCAGCTCGGGAGGAAAGCGCACGTGCATGCACCCACTCGAGACGAGGCCTGACTCCCCTGGGGAGACTCAGAAGCACCCCAAGATCCATGGCAACACTGGAGAGGAATCCTCAGGTTCCGGCTCCGACTCCACACAAGGACTGAGGCCCCGGCATGGACGGTAGAGGAATCCCGAGAGGTCCCCTAGCAACTCGCATGGGGACTGGCCTTTCCTGAGGCCAACAGAGCGGGTCCCTGAGGTCCCCGTCGTAACTCGAGAAGACCTGCCGCAACTCGAGAAAATCCAGGAGGTTCTCCCCTCCAGGCGAGATGAGGCCCATTTCCGCTGAGGCGTCTCGAGGCTGATCACACCTCACCTCTGGAACTTCGAAAGGGTCCTTCACACCCTTGGTGCAAATCAAGAAATTTCCCTACATACCCGTCTCCACTCGAGAGGAATCACGAGGGTCCCGCCCACATCCAGAGGAGCCCCGGGTCCACCTCGTAGCTCGAGATGAGGGATCCTTTCCCTGCTTCGGCGGGAAAGAGATCCCGGCATTCCCGTCGCATCTCAAGAGGAGGCCCTCTCAACAGGAACGGCGAGAGGAACTTCAGGGTCGTGCCACCATTCCAAGAGTCCCCCTGATGTCTCAGTCCATTCCAGAGGAAGCTCTTTTCCCTTCACCGGCTCGTCTTTCACGCCGAGGATCGACTCACACCAAGGTGGCACGTGGCACAGCCCTGTGGGAAAGCCTCGTGGGAAAGCCTCGAGGGACTGCCTCGAGGGAAAGCCACAGATCCCTTGATCCACGTGACAGGAAGCGTGACACTACTGCTGCAGCTCGGGAGGAAAGCGCACGTGCATGCACCCACTCGAGACGAGGCCTGACTCCCCTGGGGAGACTCAGAAGCACCCCAAGATCCATGGCAACACTGGAGAGGAATCCTCAGGTTCCGGGCCCGAATCCACACAAGGACTGAGGCCCCGGCATGGACGGTAGAGGAATCCCGAGAGGTCCCCTAGCAACTCGCATGGGGACTGGCCTTTCCTGAGGCCACCAGAGCGGGTCCCTGAGGTCCCCGTCGTAACTCGAGAAGACCTGCCGCAACTCGAGAAAATCCAGGAGGTTCTCCCCTCCAGGCGAGATGAGGGCCATTTCTGCTGAGGTGTCACGAGGCGGATCACACCTCACCTTTGGAACTTCGAAAGGCTCCTTCACACCCTTGGTGCAAATCAAGAAGTTTCCCGACATACCCGTCTCCACTCGAGAGGAATCACGAGGGTCCCGCCCACATCCAGAGGAGCCCCGTTTCGGCCTCATAGCTCGAGATGAGGGATCCTGTCCCTGCTTCGTCGGGAAAGAGTTCCCGGCGTTCCCGTCGCACCTCAAGAGGAGGCCCTCTCAACAGGAACGGCGAGAGGAACTCCAGGGTCGTGCCACCATTCCAAGAGTCCCCCAGATGTCTCAGTCCATTCCAGAGGAAGCTCTTTTCCCTTCACCGGCTCGTCTTTCACGCCGAGGATCGACTCTCACCAAGGTGGCACGTGGCACAGCCCTGTGGGAAAGCCTCGTGGGAAAGCCTCGAGGGACAGCCTCGAGGGAAAGCCACAGATCCCTTGATCCACGTGGCAGGAAGCGTGACACTACTGCTGCAGCTCGGGAGGAAAGCGCACGTGCATGCCCCCACTCGAGACGAGGCCTGACTCCCCTGGGGATACTCAGAAGCACCCCAAGATCCATGGCAACACTGGAGAGGAATCCTCAGGTTCCGGCCCCCACTCCACACAAGGACTGAGGCCCCGGCATGGACGGGAGAGGAAACCCGAGAGGTCCCCTAGCCACTCGCATGGGGACTGGCCTTTCCTGAGGCCACCAGATCGGGTCCCTGAGGTCCCCGTCGTAACTCGAGAAGACCTGCCGCAACTCGAGAAAATCCAGGAGGTTCTCCCCTCCAGGCGAGATGAGGCCCATTTCCGCTGAGGCGTCTCGAGGCTGATCACACCTCACCTCTGGAACTTCGAAAGAGTCCTTCACACCCTTGGTGCAAATCAAGAAGTTTCCCGACATACCCGTCTCCACTCGAGAGGAATCACGAGGGTCCCGCCCACATCCAGGGGAGCCCCGGGTCCGCCTCGTAGCTCGAGATGAGGGATCCTGTCCCTGCTTCGTCGGGAAAGAGATCCCGGCATTCCCGTCGCATCTCAAGAGGAGGCCCTCTCAACAGGAACGGCGAGAGGAACTCCAGGGTCGTGCCACCATTCCAAGAGTCCCCCAGATGTCTGAGTCCATTCCAGAGGAAGCTCTTTTCCCTTCACCGGCTCGTCTTTCACGCCGAGGATCGACTCACACCAAGGTGGCACGTGGCACAGCCCTGTGGGAAAGCCTCGTGGGAAAGCCTCGAGGGACAGCCTCGAGGGAAAGCCACAGATCCCTTGATCCACGTGACAGGAAGCGTGACACTACTGCTGCAGCTCGGGAGGAAAGCGCACGTGCATGCCCCCACTCGAGACGAGGCCTGACTCCCCTGGGGAGACTCAGAAGCACCCCAAGATCCATGGCAACACTGGAGAGGAATCCTCAGGTTCCGGCCCCGACTCCACACAAGGACTGAGGCCCCGGCATGGACGGGAGAGGAAACCCGAGAGGTCCCCTAGCAACTCGCATGGGGACTGGCCTTTCCTGAGCCCACCAGAGCGGGTCCCTGAGGTCCCCGTCGTAACTCGAGAAGACCTGCCGCAACTCGAGAAAATCCAGGAGGTTCTCCCCTCCAGGCGAGATGAGGCCCATTTCTGCTGAGGTGTCACGAGGCGGATCACACCTCACCTCTGGAACTTCGAAAGGCTCCTTCACACCCTTGGTGCAAATCAAGAAGTGTCCCGACATACCCGTCTCCACTCCAGAGGAATCACGAGGGTCCCGCCCACATCCAGAGGAGCCCCGTTTCGGCCTCGTAGCTCGAGATGAGGGATCCTGTCCCTGCTTCGTCGGGAAAGAGTTCCCGGCGTTCCTGTCGAATCTCAAGAGGAGGCCCTCTCAACAGGAACGGCGAGAGGAACTCCAGGGTCGTGCCACCATTCCAAGAGTCCCCCAGATGTCTCAGTCCATTGCAGAGGAACCTCTTTTCCCTTCACCGGCTCGTCTTTCACGCCGAGGATCGACCCACACCAAGGTGGCACGTGGCACAGCCCTGTGGGAAAGCCTCGTGGGAAAGCCTCGAGGGACAGCCTCGAGGGAAAGCCACAGATCCCTTGATCCACGTGACAGGAAGCGTGACACTACTGCTGCAGCTCGGGAGGAAAGCGCACGTGCATGCCCCCACTCGAGACGAGGCCTGACTCCCCTGGGGAGACTCAGAAGCACCCCAAGATCCATGGCAACACTGGAGAGGAATCCTCAGGTTCCGGCCCCCACTCCACACAAGGACTCAGGCCCCGGCATGGACGGGAGAGGAAACCCGAGAGGTCCCCTAGCCACTCGCATGGGGACTGGCCTTTCCTGAGGCCACCAGAGCGGGTCCCTGAGGTCCCCGTCGTAACTCGAGAAGACCTGCCGCAACTCGAGAAAATCCAGGAGGTTCTCCCCTCCAGGCGAGATGAGGCCCATTTCCGCTGAGGCGTCTCGAGGCTGATCACACCTCACCTCTGGAACTTCGAAAGGGTCCTTCACACCCTTGGTGCAAATCAAGAAGTTTCCCGACATACCCGTCTCCACTCGAGAGGAATCACGAGGGTCCCGCCCACATCCAGAGGAACCCCGGGTCCGCCTCGTAGCTCGAGATGAGGCATCCTTTCCCTGCTTCGTCGGGAAAGAGTTCCCGGCGTTCCCGTCGCATCTCAAGAGGAGGCCCTCTCAACAGGAACGGCGAGAGGAACTCCAGAGTCGTGCCACCATTCCAAGAGTCCCCCAGATGTCTGAGTCCATTCCAGAGGAAGCTCTTTTCCCTTCACCGGCTCGTCTTTCACGCCGAGGATCGACTCACACCAAGGTGGCACGTGGCACAGCCCTGTGGGAAAGCCTCGTGGGAAAGCCTCGAGGGACAGCCTCGAGGGAAAGCCACAGATCCCTTGATCCACGTGACAGGAAGCGTGACACTACTGCTGCAGCACGGGAGGAAAGCGCACGTGCATGCCCCCACTCGAGACGAGCCGTGGCTCCCCTGGGGAGACTCAGAAGCACCCCAAGATCCATGGCAACACTGGAGAGGAATCCTCAGGTTCCGGCCCCGACTCCACACAAGGACTGACGCCCCGGCATGGACGGGAGAGGAATCCCGAGAGGTCCCCTAGCAACTCGCATGGGGACTGGCCTTTCCTGAGGCCAGCAGAGCGGGTCCCTGAGGTCCCCGTCGTAACTCGAGAAGACCTGCCGCAACTCGAGAAAATACAGGAGGTTCTCCCCTCCAGGCGAGATGAGGCCCATTTCCGCTGAGGCGTCTCGAGGCTGATCACACCTCCCCTCTGGAACTTCGAAAGGGTCATTCACACCCTTGGTGCTAATCAAGAAGTTCCCCGACATACCCGTCTCCACTCGAGAGGAATCACGAGGGTCCCGCCCACATCCAGAGGAGTCCCGGGTCCGCCTAGTAGCTCGAGATGAGGGATCCTTTCCCTGCTTCGTCGGGAAAGAGTTCCCGGCGTTCCCGTCGCATCTCAAGAGGAGGCCCTCTCAACAGGATCGGCGAGAGGAACTCCAGGGTCGTGCCAGCATTCCAAGAGTCCCCCAGATGTCTCAGTCCATTCCAGAGGAACCTCTTTTCCCTTCACCGGCTCGTCTTTCACGCCGAGGATCGACTCACACCAAGGTGGCACGTGGCACAGCCCTGTGGGAAAGCCTCGTGGGAAAGCCTCGAGGGACAGCCTCGAGGGAAAGCCACAGATCCCTTGATCCACGTGACAGGAAGCGTGACACTACTGCTGCAGCTCGGGAGGAAAGCGCACGTGCATGCCCCCACTCGAGACGAGGCCTGACTCCCCTGGGGAGACTCAGAAGCACCCCAAGATCCATGGCAACACTGGAGAGGAATCCTCAGGTTCCGGCCCCGACTCCACACAAGGACTGAGGCCCCGGCATGGACGGGAGAGGAAACTCGAGAGGTCCCCTAGCCACTCGCATGGGGACTGGCCTTTCCTGAGGCCACCAGAGCGGGTCCCTGAGGTCACCGTCATAACTCGAGAAGACCTGCCGCAACTCGAGAAAATCCAGGAGGTTCTCCCCTCCAGGCGAGATGAGGCCCATTTCCGCTGAGGCGTCTCGAGGCTGATCACACCTCACCTCTGGAACTTCGAAAGGGTCCTTCACACCCTTGGTGCAAATCAAGAAGTTTCCCGACATATCCGTCTCCACTCGAGAGGAATCACGAGGGTCCCGCCCACATCCAGAGGAGCCCCGGGTCCGCCTCGTAGCTCGAGATGTGGCATCCTTTCCCTGCTTCGTCGGGAAAGAGTTCCCGGCATTCCCGTCGCATCTCAAGAGGAGGCCCTCTCAACAGGAACGGCGAGAGGAACTCCAGGGTCGTGCCACCATTCCAAGAGTCCCCCAGATATCTCAGTCCATTCCAGAGGAAGCTTTTTTCCCTTCACCGGCTCATCTTTCACGCCGAGGATCGACTCACACCAAGGTGGCACGTGGCACAGCCCTGTGGGAAAGCCTCGTGGGAAAGCCTCGAGGGACAGCCTCGAGGGAAAGCCACAGATCCCTTGATCCACGTGACAGGAAGCGTGACACTACTGCTGCAGCTCGGGAGGAAAGCGCACGTGCATGCCCCCACTCGAGACGAGGCGTGACTCCCCTGGGGAGACTCAGAAGCACCCCAAGATCCATGGCAACACTGGAGAGGAATCCTCAGGTGACGGCCCCGACTCCACACAAGGACTGAGGCCCCGGCATGGACGGGAGAGGAATCCCGAGAGGTCCCCTAGCAACTCGCATGGGGACTGGTCTTTCCTGAGGCCACCAGAGCGGGTCCCTGAGGTCCCCGTCGTAACTCGAGAAGACCTGCCGCAACTCGAGAAAATCCAGGAGGTTCTCCCCTCCAGGCGAGATGAGGCCCATTTCCGCTGAGGCTTCTCGAGACTGATCACACCTCACATCTGGAACTTCGAAAGGGTCCTTCACACCCTTGGTGCAAATCAAGAAGTTCCCCGACATACCCGTCTCCACTCGAGAGGAATCACGAGGGTCCCGCCCACATCCAGAGGAGCCCCGGGTCCGCCTCGTAGCTCGAGATGAGGGATCCTTTCCCTGCTTCGTCGGGAAAGAGTTCCCGGCATTCCCGTCGCATCTCCAGAGGAGGCCCTCTCAACAGGAACGGCGAGAGGAACTCCAGGGTCGTGCCACCATTCCAAGAGTCCCCCAGATGTCTCAGTCCATTCCAGAGGAAGCTCTTTTCCCTTCACCGGCTCGTCTTTCACGCCGAGGATCGACTCACACCAAGGTGGCACGTGGCACAGCCCTGTGGGAAAGCCTCGTGGGAAAGCCTCGAGGGACAGCCTCGAGGGAAAGCCACAGATCCCTTGATCCACGTGACAGGAAGCGTGACACTACTGCTGCAGCTCGGGAGGAAATCGCACGTGCATGCCCCCACTCGAGATGCCGCCTGACTCCCTTGGGGAGATTCAGAAGGTCCCCAAGATCCATGGCAACACTGGAGAGGAATCCTCAGGTTCCGGCCCCGACTCCACACAAGGACTGAGGCCCCGGCATGGACGGGAGAGGAATCCCGAGAGGCCCCCTAGCAACTCGCATGGGGACTGGCCTTTCCTGAGGCCACCAGAGCGGGTCCCTGAGGTCCCCGTTGTAACTCGAGAAGACCTGCCGCAACTCGAGAAAATCCAGGAGGTTCTCCCCTCCAGGCGAGATGAGGCCCATTTCCGCTGAGGCGTCTCGAGGCTGATCACACCTCACCTCTGGAACTTAGAAAGGGTCCTTCACACCCTTGGTGCAAATCAAGAAGTTCCCCGACATACCCGTCTCCACTCGTGAGGAATCACGAGGGTACCGCCCACATCCAGAGGAGCCCCGTGTCCGCCTCGTAGCTCGAGATGAGGCATCCTTTCCCTGCTTCGTCGGGAAAGAGTTCCCGGCGTTCCCGTCGCATCTCAAGAGGAGGCCCTCTCAACAGGAAAGGCGAGAGGAACTCCAGAGTCGTGCCACCATTCCAAGAGTCCCCCAGATGTCTGAGTCCATTCCAGAGGAAGCTCTTTTCCCTTCACCGGCTCGTCTTTCACGCCGAGGATCGACTCACACCAAGGTGGCACGTGGCACAGCCCTGTGGGAAAGCCTCGTGGGAAAGCCTCGAGGGACAGCCTCGAGGGAAAGCCACAGATCCCTTGATCCACGTGACAGGAAGCGTGACACTACTGCTGCAGCACGGGAGGAAAGCGCACGTGCATGCCCCCACTCGAGACGAGCCGTGGCTCCCCTGGGGAGACTCAGAAGCACCCCAAGATCCATGGCAACACTGGAGAGGAATCCTCAGGTTCCGGCCCCGACTCCACACAAGGACTGACGCCCCGGCATGGACGGGAGAGGAATCCCGAGAGGTCCCCTAGCAACTCGCATGGGGACTGGCCTTTCCTGAGGCCAGCAGAGCGGGTCCCTGAGGTCCCCGTCGTAACTCGAGAAGACCTGCCGCAACTCGAGAAAATACAGGAGGTTCTCCCCTCCAGGCGAGATGAGGCCCATTTCCGCTGAGGCGTCTCGAGGCTGATCACACCTCCCCTCTGGAACTTCGAAAGGGTCATTCACACCCTTGGTGCTAATCAAGAAGTTCCCCGACATACCCGTCTCCACTCGAGAGGAATCACGAGGGTCCCGCCCACATCCAGAGGAGTCCCGGGTCCGCCTAGTAGCTCGAGATGAGGGATCCTTTCCCTGCTTCGTCGGGAAAGAGTTCCCGGCGTTCCCGTCGCATCTCAAGAGGAGGCCCTCTCAACAGGATCGGCGAGAGGAACTCCAGGGTCGTGCCAGCATTCCAAGAGTCCCCCAGATGTCTCAGTCCATTCCAGAGGAACCTCTTTTCCCTTCACCGGCTCGTCTTTCACGCCGAGGATCGACTCACACCAAGGTGGCACGTGGCACAGCCCTGTGGGAAAGCCTCGTGGGAAAGCCTCGAGGGACAGCCTCGAGGGAAAGCCACAGATCCCTTGATCCACGTGACAGGAAGCGTGACACTACTGCTGCAGCTCGGGAGGAAAGCGCACGTGCATGCCCCCACTCGAGACGAGGCCTGACTCCCCTGGGGAGACTCAGAAGCACCCCAAGATCCATGGCAACACTGGAGAGGAATCCTCAGGTTCCGGCCCCGACTCCACACAAGGACTGAGGCCCCGGCATGGACGGGAGAGGAAACTCGAGAGGTCCCCTAGCCACTCGCATGGGGACTGGCCTTTCCTGAGGCCACCAGAGCGGGTCCCTGAGGTCACCGTCATAACTCGAGAAGACCTGCCGCAACTCGAGAAAATCCAGGAGGTTCTCCCCTCCAGGCGAGATGAGGCCCATTTCCGCTGAGGCGTCTCGAGGCTGATCACACCTCACCTCTGGAACTTCGAAAGGGTCCTTCACACCCTTGGTGCAAATCAAGAAGTTTCCCGACATATCCGTCTCCACTCGAGAGGAATCACGAGGGTCCCGCCCACATCCAGAGGAGCCCCGGGTCCGCCTCGTAGCTCGAGATGTGGCATCCTTTCCCTGCTTCGTCGGGAAAGAGTTCCCGGCATTCCCGTCGCATCTCAAGAGGAGGCCCTCTCAACAGGAACGGCGAGAGGAACTCCAGGGTCGTGCCACCATTCCAAGAGTCCCCCAGATATCTCAGTCCATTCCAGAGGAAGCTTTTTTCCCTTCACCGGCTCATCTTTCACGCCGAGGATCGACTCACACCAAGGTGGCACGTGGCACAGCCCTGTGGGAAAGCCTCGTGGGAAAGCCTCGAGGGACAGCCTCGAGGGAAAGCCACAGATCCCTTGATCCACGTGACAGGAAGCGTGACACTACTGCTGCAGCTCGGGAGGAAAGCGCACGTGCATGCCCCCACTCGAGACGAGGCGTGACTCCCCTGGGGAGACTCAGAAGCACCCCAAGATCCATGGCAACACTGGAGAGGAATCCTCAGGTGACGGCCCCGACTCCACACAAGGACTGAGGCCCCGGCATGGACGGGAGAGGAATCCCGAGAGGTCCCCTAGCAACTCGCATGGGGACTGGTCTTTCCTGAGGCCACCAGAGCGGGTCCCTGAGGTCCCCGTCGTAACTCGAGAAGACCTGCCGCAACTCGAGAAAATCCAGGAGGTTCTCCCCTCCAGGCGAGATGAGGCCCATTTCCGCTGAGGCTTCTCGAGACTGATCACACCTCACATCTGGAACTTCGAAAGGGTCCTTCACACCCTTGGTGCAAATCAAGAAGTTCCCCGACATACCCGTCTCCACTCGAGAGGAATCACGAGGGTCCCGCCCACATCCAGAGGAGCCCCGGGTCCGCCTCGTAGCTCGAGATGAGGGATCCTTTCCCTGCTTCGTCGGGAAAGAGTTCCCGGCATTCCCGTCGCATCTCCAGAGGAGGCCCTCTCAACAGGAACGGCGAGAGGAACTCCAGGGTCGTGCCACCATTCCAAGAGTCCCCCAGATGTCTCAGTCCATTCCAGAGGAAGCTCTTTTCCCTTCACCGGCTCGTCTTTCACGCCGAGGATCGACTCACACCAAGGTGGCACGTGGCACAGCCCTGTGGGAAAGCCTCGTGGGAAAGCCTCGAGGGACAGCCTCGAGGGAAAGCCACAGATCCCTTGATCCACGTGACAGGAAGCGTGACACTACTGCTGCAGCTCGGGAGGAAATCGCACGTGCATGCCCCCACTCGAGATGCCGCCTGACTCCCTTGGGGAGATTCAGAAGGTCCCCAAGATCCATGGCAACACTGGAGAGGAATCCTCAGGTTCCGGCCCCGACTCCACACAAGGACTGAGGCCCCGGCATGGACGGGAGAGGAATCCCGAGAGGCCCCCTAGCAACTCGCATGGGGACTGGCCTTTCCTGAGGCCACCAGAGCGGGTCCCTGAGGTCCCCGTTGTAACTCGAGAAGACCTGCCGCAACTCGAGAAAATCCAGGAGGTTCTCCCCTCCAGGCGAGATGAGGCCCATTTCCGCTGAGGCGTCTCGAGGCTGATCACACCTCACCTCTGGAACTTAGAAAGGGTCCTTCACACCCTTGGTGCAAATCAAGAAGTTCCCCGACATACCCGTCTCCACTCGTGAGGAATCACGAGGGTCCCGCCCACATCCAGAGGAGCCCCGTGTCCGCCTCGTAGCTCGAGATGAGGGATCCTTTCCCTGCTTCGTCGGGAAAGAGTTCCCGGCGTTCCCGTCGCATCTCAAGTGGAGGCCCTCTCAACAGGAACGGCGAGAGGAAATCCAGGGTCGTGCCACCATTCCAAGAGTCCCCCAGATGTCTCAGTCCATTCCAGAGGAACCTCTTTTCCCTTCACCGGCTCGTCTTTCACGCCGAGGATCGACTCACACCAAGGTGGCACGTGGCACAGCCCTGTGGGAAAGCCTCGTGGGAAAGCCTCGAGGGACAGCCTCGAGGGAAAGCCACAGATCCCTTGATCCACGTGACAGGAAGCGTGACACTACTGCTGCAGCTCGGGAGGAAAGCGCACGTGCATGCCCCCACTCGAGACGAGGCCTGACTCCCCTGGGGAGACTCAGAATCACCCCAAGATCCATGGCAACACTGGAGAGGAATCCTCAGGTTCCGGGCCCGACTCCACACAAGGACTGAGGCCCCGGCATGGATGGGAGAGGAATCCCGAGAGGTCCCCTAGCCACTCGCATGGGGACTGGCCTTTCCTGAGGCCACCAGAGCGGGTCCCTGAGGTCCCCGTCGTAACTCGAGAAGACCTGCCGCAACTCGAGAAAATCCAGGAGGTTCTCCCCTCCAGGCGAGATGAGGCCCATTTCCGCTGAGGCGTCTCGAGGCTGATCACACCTCACCTCTGGAACTTCGAAAGGGTCATTCACACCCTTGGTGCAAATCAAGAAGTTTCCCGACATACCCGTCTCCACTCGAGAGGAATCACGAGGGTCCCGCCCATATCCAGAGGAACCCCGGGTCCGCCTCGTAGCTCGAGATGAGGCATCCTTTCCCTGCTTCGTCGGGAAAGAGTTCCCGGCATTCCCGTCGCATCTCAAGAGGAGGCCCTCTCAACAGGAACGGCGAGAGGAACTCCAGGGTCGTGCCACCATTCCAAGAGTCCCCCAGATGTCTCAGTCCATTCCAGAGGAAGCTCTTTTCCATTCACCGGCTCTTCTTTCACGCCGAGGATCGACTCACACCAAGGTGGCACGTGGCACAGCCCTGTGGGAAAGCCTCGTGGCAAAGCCTCGAGGGACAGCCTCGAGGGAAAGCCACAGATCCTTTGATCCACGTGACAGGAAGCGTGACACTACTGCTGCAGCTCGGGAGGAAAGCGCACGTGCATGCCCCCACTCGAGACGTGCCGTGACTCCCCTGGGGAGACTCAGAAGCACCCCAAGATCCATGGCAACACTGGAGAGGAATCCTCAGGTTCCGGCCCCGACTCCACACAAGGACTGAGGCCCCGGCATGGACGGGAGAGGAATCCCGAGAGGTCCCCTAGCAACTCGCATGGGTACTGGTCTTTCCTGAGGCCACCAGAGCGGGTCCCTGAGGTCCCCGTCGTAACTCGAGAAGACCTGCCGCAATTCGAGAAAATCCAGGAGGTTCTCCCCTCCAGGCGAGATGAGGCCCATT
>NW_026292425.1:0-18309 GCF_023091745.1 Budorcas taxicolor
TAATTTACTTAATTCCTGATAAGGACTGCAAGATCATATCTTACATCAATTGAATGCAAATCAACTACTTTAATTAAGCTAAATCCTCACTAGATTGGTGGGTCCCACCCCCACGAAACTTTAGTTAACAGCTAAATACCCTAAATAACTGGCTTCAATCTACTTCTCCCGCCGCAAGAAAAAAAAGGCGGGAGAAGCCCCGGCAGAGTTTGAAGCTGCTCCTTTGAATTTGCAATTCAATATGTTAATTCACTACAGGACCTGGTAAAAAGAGGAATCAAACCTCTATTCTTAGATTTACAGTCTATTGCTTTACTCAGCCATTTTACCCATGTTCATAAACCGCTGATTATTTTCAACTAATCATAAAGATATCGGTACCCTTTATCTTCTATTTGGTGCCTGAGCCGGCATAGTAGGAACCGCTCTGAGCTTACTAATTCGTGCTGAGTTAGGCCAACCCGGAACTCTACTTGGAGATGACCAAATCTACAACGTAATTGTAACTGCACACGCATTCGTAATAATCTTCTTTATAGTAATGCCTATTATAATTGGAGGGTTTGGCAACTGGCTAGTTCCTCTAATGATTGGAGCCCCTGATATAGCATTCCCTCGGATAAATAATATAAGTTTTTGGCTCCTCCCCCCTTCTTTCCTATTACTCCTAGCATCCTCTATAGTCGAAGCCGGAGCAGGGACGGGTTGAACCGTATATCCCCCTCTAGCAGGTAATCTAGCCCACGCAGGAGCCTCAGTAGACCTGACCATTTTCTCCCTACACCTAGCAGGTGTTTCCTCAATTTTAGGAGCCATTAATTTTATTACAACTATTATTAACATAAAACCTCCCGCAATATCACAATACCAGACCCCCCTGTTCGTGTGATCTGTACTGATCACTGCCGTACTACTCCTCCTCTCACTTCCTGTATTAGCAGCTGGCATCACAATATTACTAACAGACCGAAACCTGAATACAACTTTCTTTGACCCAGCAGGAGGAGGAGACCCTATCTTATATCAACACTTATTCTGATTTTTTGGACACCCCGAAGTATATATTCTAATTTTACCTGGCTTTGGAATAATCTCCCACATCGTAACCTACTATTCAGGAAAAAAAGAGCCATTTGGATATATAGGAATAGTATGAGCCATAATATCAATTGGATTTCTAGGATTTATTGTATGAGCCCATCATATATTCACAGTCGGAATAGACGTCGATACACGAGCTTACTTTACATCCGCTACTATAATTATTGCTATCCCAACCGGAGTAAAAGTCTTTAGTTGGCTAGCAACACTTCACGGAGGAAATATCAAATGATCCCCCGCTATAATATGAGCCCTAGGCTTCATTTTCCTTTTTACAGTTGGAGGACTAACTGGAATTGTTTTAGCCAACTCCTCCCTTGACATCGTTCTCCACGACACATACTATGTGGTAGCACATTTCCACTACGTACTATCAATAGGAGCTGTATTCGCTATCATAGGAGGATTTGTACATTGATTTCCCTTATTCTCAGGCTACACCCTTAATGACACATGAGCCAAAATCCATTTCGCAATTATATTTGTAGGTGTTAACATGACCTTCTTCCCACAACATTTCTTAGGGCTATCTGGTATACCACGACGATACTCCGATTACCCAGACGCATATACAATATGAAACACTATTTCATCTATAGGCTCATTCATCTCACTAACGGCAGTAATATTAATGACTTTTATCATCTGAGAAGCATTTGCATCCAAACGGGAAGTCTTAACCGTGGACCTAACCACAACAAATCTAGAATGACTAAACGGATGCCCTCCACCATATCACACATTTGAAGAACCTACATACATTAACCTAAAATAAGAGAGGAAGGAATTGAACCCCCTATTATCGGTTTCAAGCCAACACCATAACCACTATGTCTCTCTCAATAAACGAGATGTTAGTAAAACATTACATAACCTTGTCAAGATTAAATTACAGGTGAAAGTCCCGTACATCTCATATGGCATATCCCGTACAGCTAGGCTTTCAAGACGCAACATCACCCATCATAGAAGAACTGCTACACTTTCACGATCACACTCTGATAATTGTTTTCCTAATTAGCTCACTAGTACTCTATATTATCTTACTGATACTAACAACAAAACTAACCCATACCAGCACCATAGACGCACAAGAAGTAGAAACAATCTGAACCATTCTACCAGCCATTATTCTGATTATAATTGCTCTCCCATCCCTACGAATTCTATACATAATAGACGAAATCAACAACCCATCTCTCACAGTAAAGACCATAGGACATCAATGATACTGAAGTTATGAGTACACAGACTATGAAGACTTAAGCTTCGACTCCTATATAATTCCAACATCAGAATTGAAACCTGGAGAACTACGATTACTAGAAGTAGATAACCGAGCTGTATTACCTATAGAAATAACAATTCGAATACTAATCTCCTCCGAAGACGTTTTACACTCATGAGCAGTTCCCTCTCTAGGACTAAAAACAGACGCAATTCCAGGCCGTTTAAATCAAACAACCCTCATATCAACTCGTCCAGGCCTATTTTACGGCCAATGCTCAGAAATCTGCGGATCAAATCATAGTTTCATACCAATCGTTCTCGAACTAGTCCCATTAGAATATTTTGAAAAGTGATCTGCATCAATGTTATAAGTCATCAAGAAGCTATGCCAGCATTAACCTTTTAAGTTAAAGACCGAGAGCACAACACTCTCCTTGATGACATGCCACAACTAGACACATCAACGTGACTCACGACAATTCTATCAATATTTTTAGTCCTCTTTATTGTTCTCCAATTAAAAATCTCAAAACACGATTTCTACTATAACCCAAAATTAATAACAACAAAAACGCCAAAACAAGACGCCCCTTGAGAAACAAAATGAACGAAAATCTATTTACCTCTTTCATTACCCCTGTAATTCTAGGCCTCCCCCTTGTTACTCTCGTCATTATATTCCCTAGCTTACTATTTCCTACATCAAACCGACTAATTAATAACCGCCTTATCTCCCTCCAACAATGAGCACTTCAACTCATGTCAAAACAAATAATAAGCACTCACAACACCAAAGGACAAACATGAACATTGATATTAATGTCCCTAATTCTATTTATTGGGTCTACAAATTTATTAGGCTTATTACCCCATTCATTTACACCAACCACACAACTATCAATAAATTTAGGCATGGCTATTCCCCTATGAGCAGGGGCCGTAGTTACAGGCTTCCGCAACAAAACCAAAGCATCACTCGCCCACTTCCTACCACAAGGAACACACTACCCCACTAATCCCAATACTGGTAATTATCGAAACCATCAGCCTCTTCATCCAACCAGTAGCCCTTGCCGTACGATTAACAGCCAACATCACAGCAGGGCACTTATTAATTCACTTAATCGGAGGAGCTACCCTTGCATTATTAAATATCAATACCACAACAGCACTTATTACATTTACTATTTTAGCTCTACTAACAATCCTCGAATTCGCAGTAGCTATAGTTCAAGCCTACGTATTCACCCTCCTAGTTAGCTTATATCTGCACGACAATACATAATGACACACCAAACCCACGCCTATCACATAGTAAACCCAAGTCCCTGACCCCTCACAGGAGCACTATCTGCCCTCCTAATAACATCTGGCCTCATCATGTGATTTCACTTCAATTCAACAGCTCTACTGACCCTAGGCCTAACAACAAACATACTTACAATATACCAATGATGACGAGATGTAATCCGAGAAAGTACCTTTCAAGGCCACCATACTCCTGCTGTCCAAAAAAGCCTTCGCTACGGAATAATCCTCTTCATCGTCTCCGAAGTCCTATTCTTCACTGGCTTCTTCTGAGCCTTCTATCACTCAAGCCTTGCTCCTACACCCGAATTAGGCAGCTGCTGACCCCCAACAGGCATTCACCCACTTAACCCCTTAGAAGTCCCACTACTCAACACCTCTGTCCTTCTAGCCTCAGGAGTCTCCATTACCTGAGCCCACCACAGCCTCATAGAAGGGAACCGTAACCACATGCTACAAGCCTTATTCATCACCATTACGTTAGGCGTATACTTTACACTTCTACAAGCATCAGAATACTATGAAGCTCCCTTTACAATCTCAGACGGAGTTTACGGCTCAACTTTCTTCGTAGCTACAGGATTCCACGGCCTCCATGTCATTATTGGATCTACTTTCTTAATTGTCTGCTTCCTCCGCCAACTAAAATTTCACTTTACCTCCAATCACCATTTCGGCTTCGAAGCCGCTGCCTGATATTGACACTTCGTAGACGTAGTATGACTTTTCCTCTATGTTTCCATCTACTGATGAGGCTCATGTTCTTTTAGTATTAATTAGTACAACTGACTTCCAATCAGTTAGCTTCGGCCTAACCCGAAAAAGAACAATAAACCTTATAATTACCCTCCTAACTAACTTTACACTAGCTACATTGCTCGTGACCATCGCATTCTGACTCCCCCAACTAAACGTATACTCAGAAAAAACAAGCCCATACGAATGTGGATTCGACCCCATAGGATCTGCTCGCCTTCCTTTCTCCATAAAATTCTTTCTAGTAGCTATCACATTCCTCCTCTTCGATCTAGAAATTGCACTACTTCTACCACTACCATGGGCCTCACAAACAACTAACCTTAACACAATGCTTACTATATCCCTTCTCCTAATTTTCCTACTAGCCACAAGCCTAGCCTATGAATGAACCCAAAAAGGATTAGAATGGACCGAATATGGTACTTAGTTTAAACCAAAATAAATGATTTCGACTCATTAGATTATGATCAAACTCATAAGTACCAAATGTCCCTCGTATACATAAATATTATAATAGCATTCATAGTATCTCTCACGGGATTACTAATGTATCGATCTCACCTAATATCCTCCCTCCTATGCCTGGAAGGAATAATATTGTCCTTATTCGTTATAGCTACCCTAATAATCCTAAACTCACACTTCACTTTAGCCAGTATAATACCCATTATTCTACTAGTTTTCGCAGCCTGCGAAGCAGCACTAGGCCTATCCTTGCTAGTAATGGTATCAAACACATACGGCACCGACTACGTACAAAACCTTAATCTGCTACAATGCTAAAATACATTATTTCCACAATAATACTTATACCCCTAACCTGGCTATCAAAAAATAACATAATCTGAATTAACTCCACACTCCACAGCTTACTAATTAGCCTTACAAGCCTACTCCTTATAAACCAATTTGGCGATAACAGCCTCAACTTCTCATTAACTTTCTTCTCCGACTCCTTATCTACACCACTACTTATTCTAACCATATGACTCCTCCCCTTAATACTTATAGCTAGCCAGCATCACCTATCAAAAGAAAACCCAGCCCGAAAAAAATTCTTCATCTCAATACTAATCCTATTACAACTATTTCTAATTATGACATTCTCTGCTACAGAACTAATTCTCTTTTATATTATATTTGAAGCAACACTAGTTCCCACACTCATTATTATTACCCGATGAGGGAACCAAACAGAACGCCTAAATGCCGGTCTCTACTTCTTGTTTTATACACTAGCAGGATCCCTACCCTTACTAGTTGCACTAATCTATATTCAAAACACAATAGGATCCCTAAACTTCCTAATTCTACAATACTGAGTACAACCAATACCCAGCTCCTGATCCAACACCTTCATGTGACTAGCATGCATAATAGCCTTTATAGTAAAAATACCACTATACGGACTTCATCTCTGACTACCCAAAGCCCACGTAGAAGCCCCAATTGCAGGCTCCATAGTTCTTGCAGCAATCCTACTAAAACTAGGAGGATACGGCATGTTACGAATTACGCTTCTCCTAGATCCAATCACCGACTTTATAGCATACCCATTCATCATGCTATCACTATGAGGCATAATCATAACCAGCTCAATTTGCCTTCGTCAAACGGACCTGAAATCACTCATCGCGTACTCCTCTATTAGCCACATGGCACTTGTCATCGTTGCAATCCTAATCCAAACACCCTGAAGCTACATAGGAGCCACCGCCCTGATAATTGCCCACGGCCTTACATCCTCTATACTTTTCTGCCTAGCAAATTCTAACTACGAACGAATTCACAGCCGTACAATAATCTTAGCCCGCGGCCTACAAACACTTCTTCCACTAATAGCCACCTGATGACTCCTAGCAAGTCTAACCAACCTGGCTCTACCCCCAACAATCAACCTAATCGGAGAACTATTTGTAGTAATATCGACTTTTTCATGATCTAATATCACAATTATTCTAATAGGACTTAACATAGTAATCACTACTCTCTACACCCTCTATATACTAATCACAACACAACGGGGCAAATACACTCATCATATCAATAACATTTCACCTTCCTTCACACGAGAAAATGCACTCATATCACTACACATACTACCACTACTGCTTCTATCCCTAAACCCAAAAATTATCCTAGGACCCCTATACTGTAAATATAGTTTAAAAAAACATTAGATTGTGAATCTAACAATAGAAGCCTATCACCTTCTTATTTACCGAAAAAGTATGCAAGAACTGCTAATTCTATGCTCCCATGCCTGACAACATGGCTTTTTCAAACTTTTAAAGGATAGCAGTTATCCATTGGTCTTAGGAACCAAAAAATTGGTGCAACTCCAAATAAAAGTAATAAACCTGTTCCCATCCCTCACACTAACTACCCTAATCCTACTAACCGTACCCATCATGACAACTAGTCTTAGCACCCACAAATTCACCAATTACCCACTTTACGTAAAAACAACCATTTCATACGCCTTTATCACTAGTATAATTCCCACTATAATATTTATTCATACAGGACAAGAAATAATTATTTCAAACTGACACTGACTAACCATCCAAACCCTCAAACTATCTCTCAGCTTCAAAATAGATTACTTCTCGACAATATTTATCCCAGTATCACTATTCGTCACATGATCCATCATAGAATTCTCAATATGATACATACATTCCGACCCCAACATCAACCAATTTTTTAAGTACTTACTCTTATTTCTTATCACAATACTCATCCTCGTCACTGCAAATAACATCTTTCAACTATTCATTGGCTGAGAAGGAGTCGGAATTATATCATTTCTACTAATTGGATGGTGATACGGACGAGCAGACGCAAACACAGCAGCTCTACAAGCAATCCTATATAACCGCATTGGCGACATCGGATTTATCCTAGCAATAGCATGATTCCTAATTAACCTCAACACTTGAGACCTTCAACAAATCTTCTTACTAAAACCAGAGAACTCAAATCTACCTCTAATAGGACTAATTCTAGCCGCAACCGGAAAATCCGCACAATTTAGCCTGCACCCATGATTACCCTCCGCAATAGAGGGTCCGACACCTGTCTCAGCATTACTCCACTCAAGTACAATAGTAGTAGCAGGTATTTTCTTACTAATCCGCTTTTATCCATTAACAGAAAACAATAAACTCATCCAATCTACTATACTATGCCTAGGAGCCATTACCACACTATTTACAGCAATATGTGCCCTCACCCAAAATGACATTAAAAAAATCATCGCCTTCTCTACATCCAGCCAACTCGGCCTTATGATAGTAACAATTGGAATTAACCAGCCTCACCTAGCACTTCTTCACATCTGCACCCACGCTTTCTTCAAAGCCATATTATTTCTATGCTCCGGCTCCATCATCCACAATCTAAATAACGAACAAGATATTCGAAAAATAGGAGGCCTATTTAAAGCCATACCATTCACCGCAACAGCCCTTATTATTGGCAGCCTTGCACTAACAGGAATACCTTTCCTCACCGGATTCTACTCCAAAGATCTAATTATTGAATCCGCCAACACGTCATATACCAACGCCTGAGCCCTCTTAATAACACTAATCGCCATCTCCTTCACAGCTATCTACAGTACCCGTATTATTTTCTTCACACTCCTAGGACAACCCCGATTCCCAACCCTTATTTCTATTAATGAAAACAACCCATTCCTAATTAACTCAATTAAACGCTTACTAATCGGAAGTCTTTTCGCAGGATTCATCATTTCTAACAACATCCCCCCAACAACCATTCCCCAAACAACTATACCCTACTACCTAAAAATCACCGCCCTAACAATTACAATCCTAGGCTTTATTCTAGCACTAGAAATTAACAACATAACCCACTACTTAAAGTTCAATTACCCATCAAACATATTCAAATTTTCTAACCTACTAGGATATTATCCCACAGTCATACACCGCTTAACCCCCTATATAAATCTAACAATAAGCCAAAAATCAGCATCCTCCCTTCTAGACCTAACCTGACTAGAAACCATTATACCAAAAACCATCTCACTAACCCAAATAAAAACATCTATCATAATCACAAACCAAAAAGGCTTAATTAAATTATATTTCCTTTCCTTCCTAATTACGATTTTCACTAGCACAATTCTACTTAATTTCCACGAGTAATCTCTATAATCACCACTACACCAATTAATAAAGATCAACCAGTAACAATAACTAATCAAGTACCATAGCTGTACAAAGCAGCAATCCCCATGGCCTCCTCACTAAAAAACCCAGAATCCCCTGTATCATAAATTACCCAATCCCCCATACCATTAAACTTAAACACAATCTCCACCTCCTTATCCTTCAACACATAGTAAATTATAAAAAACTCCATCAACAAACCAGTAATAAACGTTCCTAAAACAACCTTATTAGAAACCCAAACCTCAGGATACTGCTCAGTAGCCATAGCTGTCGTATAACCAAAAACCACCATTATACCCCCTAAATAAACTAAAAAAACCATTAAACCTAAAAAAGAACCACCATAATTTAACACAATACCACACCCAACCCCACCACTCACAATCAATCCCAACCCCCCATAAATAGGCGAAGGTTTTGAAGAAAACCCTACAAAGCCCATCACAAAAATTACACTTAAAATAAATACAATGTACATAATCATTATTCCTGCATGGAATCTAACCATGACTAATGATATGAAAAACCATCGTTGTTATTCAACTACAAGAACACTAATGATCAACATCCGAAAAACTCACCCACTAATAAAAATCGTAAACAACGCACTCATTGACCTCCCAACTCCATCAAACATCTCATCATGATGAAACTTTGGATCCCTCCTAGGCACTTGCTTAGCTCTACAAATCTTAACAGGCCTATTCCTAGCAATACACTACACATCCGATACAACAATAGCATTCTCCTCTGTAACCCACATTTGTCGAGACGTAAACTATGGCTGAATCATCCGATATATGCACGCAAACGGAGCATCAATATTTTTTATCTGCCTATTTATGCATGTAGGACGAGGCCTATATTACGGATCATATACCTTCTTAGAAACATGAAACATCGGAGTAATTCTCCTATTTACAACAATAGCCACAGCATTCATAGGCTATGTCCTACCATGAGGACAGATATCATTCTGAGGAGCAACAGTCATTACCAACCTCCTCTCGGCAATCCCATACATTGGCACCAACCTAGTTGAATGAATCTGAGGGGGATTTTCAGTAGACAAAGCCACCCTCACCCGATTCTTCGCTTTCCACTTCATCCTCCCATTTATCATTGTAGCTCTCACCATAATCCACTTAATTTTCCTCCACGAAACAGGATCCAACAACCCCACAGGAATTCCATCAGACACAGACAAAATTCCATTTCACCCTTATTACACCATCAAGGACATCCTAGGCATCATACTATTAATCCTCATCCTCATATCACTAGTACTATTCACTCCCGACCTACTCGGAGACCCGGATAATTATACTCCAGCAAACCCACTCAGTACACCCTCCCACATTAAGCCAGAATGGTATTTCCTATTTGCATACGCAATCCTACGATCAATCCCCAATAAACTGGGAGGAGTCCTAGCCTTAGTCCTTTCCATCTTGATCTTAACACTCGTACCCTTCCTCCACACATCCAAACAACGAAGCATAATGTTCCGACCAATCAGCCAATGCATATTCTGACTTTTAATAGCAGACCTATTAACACTTACATGAATCGGAGGACAACCGGTTGAACACCCCTACATCACCATCGGACAATTAGCATCCATCATATATTTCCTCATCATCCTGGCAATAATACCACTAGCCAGCACCATCGAAAACAATCTCCTGAAATGAAGACAAGTCTTTGTAGTAAAATTAATACGCTGGTCTTGTAAACCAGAAAAGGAGAACAATTAACCTCCCTAAGACTCAAGGAAGAAGCGATAGCCTCACCATCAACACCCAAAGCTGAAGTTCTACTTAAACTATTCCCTGAACCACTATTAATTGCGTCTATTGATATACCCCCAAAAACACTAAGAACCTCCCCAGTATTAAATCCGCTAAAATTTTTAAACATACGACACAAATCTCCCACTCTATAAGCTTGCACGTGTAACAACATGCTTAATAACTCACCTCAATAGACACATGTACGAGTACTACACACAGACACACCATGTCATTTGCCCAAACATACCCACTAACACTCATACAATGTAAACATGATATGCGTCTAGCACACCACATGATCCATCCTATATGTATGAATATATACACTGAAGTAATATAATAAAAACATACATAAATGCAGTATACTACATGACCTACTTTGTGTGCAGTATGTACATTATAATTAATGTAATAAAGACATACTATGTATATATTACATTACATGATCTACCCCATGCATATAAGCATGTACATCATAATTAATGTAATAAAGATATAATATGTATATAGTACATTAAATGATTTTCCCCTTGCATATAAGCAAGTACAATAAAAATTATCTATAGTACATAGGACATTTCCTGCTTAGATCGTACATAGCGCATAAAGTCAAATCTATCCTCGTCACCATGCGTATCCCGTCCACTAGATCACGAGCTTACCGACCATGCCGCGTGAAACCAGCAACCCGCTTGGCAGGGATTTCTCTTCTCGCTCCGGGCCCATTAATCGTGGGGGTAGCTATTTAATGAACTTTATCAGACATCTGGTTCTTTCTTCAGGGCCATCTCATCTAAAACCGCCCATTCTTTCCTCTTAAATAAGACATCTCGATGGACTAATTACTAATCAGCCCATGCTCACACATAACTGTGCTGTCATACATTTGGTATTTTTTAATTTTCGGGGATGCTTGGACTCAGCTATGGCCGTCAAAGGCCCCGACCCGGAGCATAAATTGTAGCTGGACTTAACTGCATCTTGAGCATCCCCATAATGGTAGGCATGGGCATTTCAGTCAATGGTTACAGGACATACCTATTATATTTCCCCCCCCCCCCTCTTAAATATTAACCACCATTTTTAACATACTTCCCCCTAAGTATCAATATAAATTTATCTCACCCCCAATACTCAAATTCACACTCCAAACAAGATAGACATATAGGTGCCTGGGTCTGCTTACATACTACATGGTTAATGTAGCTTAAATTTAAAGCAAGGCACTGAAAATGCCTAGATGAGTATACCAACTCCATAAACACATAGGTTTGGTCCTGGCCTTCCTGTTAACTTTCAATAGACTTACACATGCAAGCATCCGCACCCCGGTGAGTAGCGCCCTCCGAATCAGCAGGACTAAGAGGAGCAGGTATCAAGCACACACCCTGTAGCTCATAACGCCTTGCTTAACCACACCCCCACGGGAAACAGCAGTGACAAAATTTAAGCCATGAACGAAAGTTCGACTAAGCCATATTAACTAGGGTTGGTAAATCTCGTGCCAGCCACCGCGGTCATACGACTAACCCAAGCTAACAGGAACACGGCGTAAAACGTGTTAAAGTACTACACCAAATAGAGTTAAATCCTAATTAAGCTGTAAAAAGCCATAATTATAACAAAAATAAGTGACGAAAGTAACTCTACGACAACTGACACACTATAGCTAAGACCCAAACTGGGATTAGATACCCCACTATGCTTAGCCCTAAACATAAATAATTGCAAAAACAAGATTATTCGCCAGAGTACTACCGGCAACGGCCCAAAACTCAAAGGACTTGGCGGTGCTTTACACCCTTCTAGAGGAGCCTGTTCTATAATCGATAAACCCCGATAAACCTCACCAATCCTTGCTAATACAGTCTGTATACCGCCATCTTCAGCAAACCCTGAAAAGGAACAAAAGTAAGCTCAATCATAACACATAAAAACGTTAGGTCAAGGTGTAACCTATGGAATGGGAAGAAATGGGCTACATTTTCTATCCAAGAAAACTTAATACGAAAGCCATTATGAAACTAACAGCCAAAGGAGGATTTAGTAGTAAACTAAGAATAGAGTGCTTAGTTGAACCAGGCCATGAAGCACGCACACACCGCCCGTCACCCTCCTCAAGTAAATATATGCACCCAAACCTATTTACATGCACCAATTACACGAGAGGAGGTAAGTCGTAACAAGGTAAGCATACTGGAAAGTGTGCTTGGACAAACCAAGACATAGCTTAATTAAAGCATCTAGTTTACACCTAGAAGATTTCGTGTACTGTGAATGTTTTGAACTATGCCTAGCCCAAACCCCCACTCTTCAATCCAATAACCAAAACATACTAAAACAAAACATTTACCCCTATTAAAGTATAGGAGATAGAAATTCTAAACATGGCGCTATAGAGAAAGTACCGTAAGGGAACGATGAAAGAAAATAATCAAAGTACAAAAAAGCAAAGATTAACCCTTGTACCTTTTGCATAATGAATTAACGAGCAAAAAACTTAACAAAACGAATTTCAGCTAAGTAACCCGAAACCAGACGAGCTACCTATAGACAGTTTATTAGAACCAACTCATCTATGTGGCAAAATAGTGAGAAGATCTATAAGTAGAGGTGACATGCCTAACGAGCCTGGTGATAGCTGGTTGTCCAGAAAATGAATCTTAGTTCAGCTTTAAAGATACCAAAAAATATAAACAAATCTCACTGTATCTTTAAAAGTTAGTCTAAAAAGGTACAGCCTTTTAGAAATGGGTACAACCTTCACTAGAGAGTAAGATCTTACAACACCATAGTAGGCCTAAAAGCAGCCATCTATTAAGAAAGCGTTAAAGCTCAACAATAAAAACAATACTAATCCCAACAACAATATAACCAACTCCTAGACCTAGTACTGGACTATTCTATTACTAAATAGAAGCAATAATGTTAATATGAGTAACAAGAAATATTTTCTCCTTGCACAAGTTTAAGTCAGTATCTGATAATACTCTGACTGTTAACAGTAAATAAAAATAACCCAACAATAAATAATTTATTAATTATACTGTTAATCCAACACAGGAGTGCACCCAGGAAAGATTAAAAGAAGTAAAAGGAACTCGGCAAACACAAATCCCGCCTGTTTACCAAAAACATCACCTCCAGCATCCCCAGTATTGGAGGCACTGCCTGCCCAGTGACTAGACGTTAAACGGCCGCGGTATCCTGACCGTGCAAAGGTAGCATAATCATTTGTTCTCTAAATAAGGACTTGTATGAACGGCCACACGAGGGTTTTACTGTCTCTTACTTCCAATCAGTGAAATTGACCTTCCCGTGAAGAGGCGGGAATAAACCAACAAGACGAGAAGACCCTATGGAGCTTTAACTAACTAGTCCAAAGAAAATAAACTTAACCATTAAGGGATAACAACACTCTTTATGGACTAGCAGTTTTGGTTGGGGTGACCTCGGAGAACAAAAAATCCTCCGAACGATTTTAAAGACTAGACCCACAAGTCAAATCAAACTATCGTTTATTGATCCAAAGACTTGATCAACGGAACAAGTTACCCTAGGGATAACAGCGCAATCCTATTCAAGAGTCCATATCGACAATAGGGTTTACGACCTCGATGTTGGATCAGGACACCCCGATGGTGCAACCGCTATCAAAGGTTCGTTTGTTCAACGATTAAAGTCCTACGTGATCTGAGTTCAGACCGGAGTAATCCAGGTCGGTTTCTATCTGTTATGTATTTCTCCCAGTACGAAAGGACAAGAGAAATAAGGCCAACTTCAACAAAGCGCCTTAAATCAATCAATGACTTTATCTCAATTGACCTCACAAACAATACCTGCCCTAGAAAAGGGCCCAGTTAAGGTGGCAGAGCCCGGTAATTGCGTAAAACTTAAACCTTTATACTCAGAGATTCAAATCCTCTCCTTAACAAAATGTTTATACTCAACATCTTAACACTTATTATCCCCATTCTTCTAGCCGTAGCTTTTCTTACACTAGTTGAACGAAAAATCCTAGGCTACATACAACTCCGAAAAGGCCCAAATATTGTAGGACCATATGGCTTACTCCAACCCATCGCCGATGCAATCAAACTTTTCATTAAAGAACCCCTACGACCTGCCACATCCTCAATCTCAATATTTATTCTAGCCCCCATCCTAGCCCTAACCCTAGCCTTAACTATATGAATCCCCCTACCCATACCCTATCCCCTCATCAATATAAACTTAGGAATCCTTTTCATATTAGCTATATCAAGCTTAGCCGTATACTCGATCCTCTGATCAGGCTGAGCCTCCAACTCAAAATACGCTCTTATTGGAGCCCTACGAGCAGTAGCACAAACAATTTCATATGAAGTTACACTAGCAATTATCTTACTATCAATCTTACTAATAAATGGATCCTTCACTCTCTCTACATTAATCATTACACAAGAACAAGTATGACTAATCTTCCCAGCATGACCCTTAGCAATAATATGATTCATTTCAACACTAGCAGAAACAAACCGAGCACCATTTGATCTTACTGAAGGAGAATCTGAACTAGTATCGGGCTTTAATGTAGAATACGCCGCAGGACCATTCGCCCTATTCTTTATAGCAGAATATGCAAACATTATTATAATAAATATCTTCACAACAACCCTCTTCCTAGGAGCATCCCATAACCCATACATACCAGAACTCTACGCAATTAACTTTATCATCAAATCACTACTACTCACAATGACCTTCCTATGAATCCGAGCATCCTACCCCCGATTCCGCTATGATCAACTGATGCACTTATTATGAAAAAATTTTCTACCCCTAACGCTAGCCCTATGCATATGACATGTATCTCTACCTATTCTCCTATCAAGTATCCCCCCACAAACATAAGAAATATGTCTGACAAAAGAGTTACTTTGATAGAGTAAATTATAGAGGTTTAAATCCTCTTATTTCTAGAACTATAGGAATTGAACCTACTCCTAAGAACTCAAAACTCTTCGTGCTCCCAATTACACCAAATTCTAATAGTAAGGTCAGCTAATTAAGCTATCGGGCCCATACCCCGAAAATGTTGGTTTGTATCCTTCCCGTACTAATAAACCCAATCACTCTCATTATTATCTTAATAACTATAATACTTGGAACCATTATCGTTATAATTAGCTCCCACTGACTACTCATCTGAATCGGATTTGAAATAAATATACTCGCCATCATTCCTATTATAATAAAAAAACACAACCCACGAGCCACAGAAGCATCAACTAAATATTTCCTAACTCAATCAACAGCCTCAATACTACTAATAATAGCCATTATCATCAACTTAATATTCTCAGGCCAATGAACCGTAATAAAACTATTTAACCCAACAGCCTCCATACTCATAACAATAGCCCTCGCCATAAAACTAGGAATAGCCCCATTCCACTTCTGAGTCCCAGAAGTAACACAAGGCATCCCTCTATCTTCAGGCCTAATCTTACTTACATGACAAAAACTAGCACCCATATCGGTACTTTACCAAGTATCCCAATCCATCAACCTAAATATAATCTTAACCCTATCAATTCTATCCATTATAATCGGAGGCTGAGGAGGATTAAACCAAACCCAACTACGAAAAATTATAGCTTACTCATCAATTGCCCACATAGGCTGAATAACAGCAATTTTACCATACAATCCCACCATAACATTACTAAACCTAATCATTTACATCATCATAACTTCCACCATATTTACACTATTTATAGCCAACTCAACCACAACCACTCTATCACTATCACACACATGAAACAAAACACCCATCATAACTATTCTAATTCTCATTACCCTCCTATCAATAGGAGGACTCCCCCCACTATCAGGATTTATGCCAAAATGAATAATTATTCAAGAAATGACAAAAAACAATAGCATTATCCTACCTACCTTCATAGCAATTACAGCACTACTAAACCTATATTTCTACATACGACTGGCATATTCCACCACACTTACTATGTTCCCTTCCACAAACAACATAAAAATAAAATGACAATTCTCAACCATAAAACGAATAACCCTCCTACCAACAATAACCGTATTGTCCACTATACTACTACCACTTACACCAATTCTCTCAATCCTAGAATAGGAATTTAGGTTAAATAGACCAAGAGCCTTCAAAGCCCTAAGCAAGTATAATTTACTTAATTCCTGATAAGGACTGCAAGATCATATCTTACATCAATTGAATGCAAATCAACTACTTTAATTAAGCTAAATCCTCACTAGATTGGTGGGTCCCACCCCCACGAAACTTTAGTTAACAGCTAAATACCCTAAATAACTGGCTTCAATCTACTTCTCCCGCCGCAAGAAAAAAAAGGCGGGAGAAGCCCCGGCAGAGTTTGAAGCTGCTCCTTTGAATTTGCAATTCAATATGTTAATTCACTACAGGACCTGGTAAAAAGAGGAATCAAACCTCTATTCTTAGATTTACAGTCTATTGCTTTACTCAGCCATTTTACCCATGTTCATAAACCGCTGATTATTTTCAACTAATCATAAAGATATCGGTACCCTTTATCTTCTATTTGGTGCCTGAGCCGGCATAGTAGGAACCGCTCTGAGCTTACTAATTCGTGCTGAGTTAGGCCAACCCGGAACTCTACTTGGAGATGACCAAATCTACAACGTAATTGTAACTGCACACGCATTCGTAATAATCTTCTTTATAGTAATGCCTATTATAATTGGAGGGTTTGGCAACTGGCTAGTTCCTCTAATGATTGGAGCCCCTGATATAGCATTCCCTCGGATAAATAATATAAGTTTTTGGCTCCTCCCCCCTTCTTTCCTATTACTCCTAGCATCCTCTATAGTCGAAGCCGGAGCAGGGACGGGTTGAACCGTATATCCCCCTCTAGCAGGTAATCTAGCCCACGCAGGAGCCTCAGTAGACCTGACCATTTTCTCCCTACACCTAGCAGGTGTTTCCTCAATTTTAGGAGCCATTAATTTTATTACAACTATTATTAACATAAAACCTCCCGCAATATCACAATACCAGACCCCCCTGTTCGTGTGATCTGTACTGATCACTGCCGTACTACTCCTCCTCTCACTTCCTGTATTAGCAGCTGGCATCACAATATTACTAACAGACCGAAACCTGAATACAACTTTCTTTGACCCAGCAGGAGGAGGAGACCCTATCTTATATCAACACTTATTCTGATTTTTTGGACACCCCGAAGTATATATTCTAATTTTACCTGGCTTTGGAATAATCTCCCACATCGTAACCTACTATTCAGGAAAAAAAGAGCCATTTGGATATATAGGAATAGTATGAGCCATAATATCAATTGGATTTCTAGGATTTATTGTATGAGCCCATCATATATTCACAGTCGGAATAGACGTCGATACACGAGCTTACTTTACATCCGCTACTATAATTATTGCTATCCCAACCGGAGTAAAAGTCTTTAGTTGGCTAGCAACACTTCACGGAGGAAATATCAAATGATCCCCCGCTATAATATGAGCCCTAGGCTTCATTTTCCTTTTTACAGTTGGAGGACTAACTGGAATTGTTTTAGCCAACTCCTCCCTTGACATCGTTCTCCACGACACATACTATGTGGTAGCACATTTCCACTACGTACTATCAATAGGAGCTGTATTCGCTATCATAGGAGGATTTGTACATTGATTTCCCTTATTCTCAGGCTACACCCTTAATGACACATGAGCCAAAATCCATTTCGCAATTATATTTGTAGGTGTTAACATGACCTTCTTCCCACAACATTTCTTAGGGCTATCTGGTATACCACGACGATACTCCGATTACCCAGACGCATATACAATATGAAACACTATTTCATCTATAGGCTCATTCATCTCACTAACGGCAG
>NW_026292426.1:0-18276 GCF_023091745.1 Budorcas taxicolor
AACCCTAGCCTTAACTATATGAATCCCCCTACCCATACCCTATCCCCTCATCAATATAAACTTAGGAATCCTTTTCATATTAGCTATATCAAGCTTAGCCGTATACTCGATCCTCTGATCAGGCTGAGCCTCCAACTCAAAATACGCTCTTATTGGAGCCCTACGAGCAGTAGCACAAACAATTTCATATGAAGTTACACTAGCAATTATCTTACTATCAATCTTACTAATAAATGGATCCTTCACTCTCTCTACATTAATCATTACACAAGAACAAGTATGACTAATCTTCCCAGCATGACCCTTAGCAATAATATGATTCATTTCAACACTAGCAGAAACAAACCGAGCACCATTTGATCTTACTGAAGGAGAATCTGAACTAGTATCGGGCTTTAATGTAGAATACGCCGCAGGACCATTCGCCCTATTCTTTATAGCAGAATATGCAAACATTATTATAATAAATATCTTCACAACAACCCTCTTCCTAGGAGCATCCCATAACCCATACATACCAGAACTCTACGCAATTAACTTTATCATCAAATCACTACTACTCACAATGACCTTCCTATGAATCCGAGCATCCTACCCCCGATTCCGCTATGATCAACTGATGCACTTATTATGAAAAAATTTTCTACCCCTAACGCTAGCCCTATGCATATGACATGTATCTCTACCTATTCTCCTATCAAGTATCCCCCCACAAACATAAGAAATATGTCTGACAAAAGAGTTACTTTGATAGAGTAAATTATAGAGGTTTAAATCCTCTTATTTCTAGAACTATAGGAATTGAACCTACTCCTAAGAACTCAAAACTCTTCGTGCTCCCAATTACACCAAATTCTAATAGTAAGGTCAGCTAATTAAGCTATCGGGCCCATACCCCGAAAATGTTGGTTTGTATCCTTCCCGTACTAATAAACCCAATCACTCTCATTATTATCTTAATAACTATAATACTTGGAACCATTATCGTTATAATTAGCTCCCACTGACTACTCATCTGAATCGGATTTGAAATAAATATACTCGCCATCATTCCTATTATAATAAAAAAACACAACCCACGAGCCACAGAAGCATCAACTAAATATTTCCTAACTCAATCAACAGCCTCAATACTACTAATAATAGCCATTATCATCAACTTAATATTCTCAGGCCAATGAACCGTAATAAAACTATTTAACCCAACAGCCTCCATACTCATAACAATAGCCCTCGCCATAAAACTAGGAATAGCCCCATTCCACTTCTGAGTCCCAGAAGTAACACAAGGCATCCCTCTATCTTCAGGCCTAATCTTACTTACATGACAAAAACTAGCACCCATATCGGTACTTTACCAAGTATCCCAATCCATCAACCTAAATATAATCTTAACCCTATCAATTCTATCCATTATAATCGGAGGCTGAGGAGGATTAAACCAAACCCAACTACGAAAAATTATAGCTTACTCATCAATTGCCCACATAGGCTGAATAACAGCAATTTTACCATACAATCCCACCATAACATTACTAAACCTAATCATTTACATCATCATAACTTCCACCATATTTACACTATTTATAGCCAACTCAACCACAACCACTCTATCACTATCACACACATGAAACAAAACACCCATCATAACTATTCTAATTCTCATTACCCTCCTATCAATAGGAGGACTCCCCCCACTATCAGGATTTATGCCAAAATGAATAATTATTCAAGAAATGACAAAAAACAATAGCATTATCCTACCTACCTTCATAGCAATTACAGCACTACTAAACCTATATTTCTACATACGACTGGCATATTCCACCACACTTACTATGTTCCCTTCCACAAACAACATAAAAATAAAATGACAATTCTCAACCATAAAACGAATAACCCTCCTACCAACAATAACCGTATTGTCCACTATACTACTACCACTTACACCAATTCTCTCAATCCTAGAATAGGAATTTAGGTTAAATAGACCAAGAGCCTTCAAAGCCCTAAGCAAGTATAATTTACTTAATTCCTGATAAGGACTGCAAGATCATATCTTACATCAATTGAATGCAAATCAACTACTTTAATTAAGCTAAATCCTCACTAGATTGGTGGGTCCCACCCCCACGAAACTTTAGTTAACAGCTAAATACCCTAAATAACTGGCTTCAATCTACTTCTCCCGCCGCAAGAAAAAAAAGGCGGGAGAAGCCCCGGCAGAGTTTGAAGCTGCTCCTTTGAATTTGCAATTCAATATGTTAATTCACTACAGGACCTGGTAAAAAGAGGAATCAAACCTCTATTCTTAGATTTACAGTCTATTGCTTTACTCAGCCATTTTACCCATGTTCATAAACCGCTGATTATTTTCAACTAATCATAAAGATATCGGTACCCTTTATCTTCTATTTGGTGCCTGAGCCGGCATAGTAGGAACCGCTCTGAGCTTACTAATTCGTGCTGAGTTAGGCCAACCCGGAACTCTACTTGGAGATGACCAAATCTACAACGTAATTGTAACTGCACACGCATTCGTAATAATCTTCTTTATAGTAATGCCTATTATAATTGGAGGGTTTGGCAACTGGCTAGTTCCTCTAATGATTGGAGCCCCTGATATAGCATTCCCTCGGATAAATAATATAAGTTTTTGGCTCCTCCCCCCTTCTTTCCTATTACTCCTAGCATCCTCTATAGTCGAAGCCGGAGCAGGGACGGGTTGAACCGTATATCCCCCTCTAGCAGGTAATCTAGCCCACGCAGGAGCCTCAGTAGACCTGACCATTTTCTCCCTACACCTAGCAGGTGTTTCCTCAATTTTAGGAGCCATTAATTTTATTACAACTATTATTAACATAAAACCTCCCGCAATATCACAATACCAGACCCCCCTGTTCGTGTGATCTGTACTGATCACTGCCGTACTACTCCTCCTCTCACTTCCTGTATTAGCAGCTGGCATCACAATATTACTAACAGACCGAAACCTGAATACAACTTTCTTTGACCCAGCAGGAGGAGGAGACCCTATCTTATATCAACACTTATTCTGATTTTTTGGACACCCCGAAGTATATATTCTAATTTTACCTGGCTTTGGAATAATCTCCCACATCGTAACCTACTATTCAGGAAAAAAAGAGCCATTTGGATATATAGGAATAGTATGAGCCATAATATCAATTGGATTTCTAGGATTTATTGTATGAGCCCATCATATATTCACAGTCGGAATAGACGTCGATACACGAGCTTACTTTACATCCGCTACTATAATTATTGCTATCCCAACCGGAGTAAAAGTCTTTAGTTGGCTAGCAACACTTCACGGAGGAAATATCAAATGATCCCCCGCTATAATATGAGCCCTAGGCTTCATTTTCCTTTTTACAGTTGGAGGACTAACTGGAATTGTTTTAGCCAACTCCTCCCTTGACATCGTTCTCCACGACACATACTATGTGGTAGCACATTTCCACTACGTACTATCAATAGGAGCTGTATTCGCTATCATAGGAGGATTTGTACATTGATTTCCCTTATTCTCAGGCTACACCCTTAATGACACATGAGCCAAAATCCATTTCGCAATTATATTTGTAGGTGTTAACATGACCTTCTTCCCACAACATTTCTTAGGGCTATCTGGTATACCACGACGATACTCCGATTACCCAGACGCATATACAATATGAAACACTATTTCATCTATAGGCTCATTCATCTCACTAACGGCAGTAATATTAATGACTTTTATCATCTGAGAAGCATTTGCATCCAAACGGGAAGTCTTAACCGTGGACCTAACCACAACAAATCTAGAATGACTAAACGGATGCCCTCCACCATATCACACATTTGAAGAACCTACATACATTAACCTAAAATAAGAGAGGAAGGAATTGAACCCCCTATTATCGGTTTCAAGCCAACACCATAACCACTATGTCTCTCTCAATAAACGAGATGTTAGTAAAACATTACATAACCTTGTCAAGATTAAATTACAGGTGAAAGTCCCGTACATCTCATATGGCATATCCCGTACAGCTAGGCTTTCAAGACGCAACATCACCCATCATAGAAGAACTGCTACACTTTCACGATCACACTCTGATAATTGTTTTCCTAATTAGCTCACTAGTACTCTATATTATCTTACTGATACTAACAACAAAACTAACCCATACCAGCACCATAGACGCACAAGAAGTAGAAACAATCTGAACCATTCTACCAGCCATTATTCTGATTATAATTGCTCTCCCATCCCTACGAATTCTATACATAATAGACGAAATCAACAACCCATCTCTCACAGTAAAGACCATAGGACATCAATGATACTGAAGTTATGAGTACACAGACTATGAAGACTTAAGCTTCGACTCCTATATAATTCCAACATCAGAATTGAAACCTGGAGAACTACGATTACTAGAAGTAGATAACCGAGCTGTATTACCTATAGAAATAACAATTCGAATACTAATCTCCTCCGAAGACGTTTTACACTCATGAGCAGTTCCCTCTCTAGGACTAAAAACAGACGCAATTCCAGGCCGTTTAAATCAAACAACCCTCATATCAACTCGTCCAGGCCTATTTTACGGCCAATGCTCAGAAATCTGCGGATCAAATCATAGTTTCATACCAATCGTTCTCGAACTAGTCCCATTAGAATATTTTGAAAAGTGATCTGCATCAATGTTATAAGTCATCAAGAAGCTATGCCAGCATTAACCTTTTAAGTTAAAGACCGAGAGCACAACACTCTCCTTGATGACATGCCACAACTAGACACATCAACGTGACTCACGACAATTCTATCAATATTTTTAGTCCTCTTTATTGTTCTCCAATTAAAAATCTCAAAACACGATTTCTACTATAACCCAAAATTAATAACAACAAAAACGCCAAAACAAGACGCCCCTTGAGAAACAAAATGAACGAAAATCTATTTACCTCTTTCATTACCCCTGTAATTCTAGGCCTCCCCCTTGTTACTCTCGTCATTATATTCCCTAGCTTACTATTTCCTACATCAAACCGACTAATTAATAACCGCCTTATCTCCCTCCAACAATGAGCACTTCAACTCATGTCAAAACAAATAATAAGCACTCACAACACCAAAGGACAAACATGAACATTGATATTAATGTCCCTAATTCTATTTATTGGGTCTACAAATTTATTAGGCTTATTACCCCATTCATTTACACCAACCACACAACTATCAATAAATTTAGGCATGGCTATTCCCCTATGAGCAGGGGCCGTAGTTACAGGCTTCCGCAACAAAACCAAAGCATCACTCGCCCACTTCCTACCACAAGGAACACCTACCCCACTAATCCCAATACTGGTAATTATCGAAACCATCAGCCTCTTCATCCAACCAGTAGCCCTTGCCGTACGATTAACAGCCAACATCACAGCAGGGCACTTATTAATTCACTTAATCGGAGGAGCTACCCTTGCATTATTAAATATCAATACCACAACAGCACTTATTACATTTACTATTTTAGCTCTACTAACAATCCTCGAATTCGCAGTAGCTATAGTTCAAGCCTACGTATTCACCCTCCTAGTTAGCTTATATCTGCACGACAATACATAATGACACACCAAACCCACGCCTATCACATAGTAAACCCAAGTCCCTGACCCCTCACAGGAGCACTATCTGCCCTCCTAATAACATCTGGCCTCATCATGTGATTTCACTTCAATTCAACAGCTCTACTGACCCTAGGCCTAACAACAAACATACTTACAATATACCAATGATGACGAGATGTAATCCGAGAAAGTACCTTTCAAGGCCACCATACTCCTGCTGTCCAAAAAAGCCTTCGCTACGGAATAATCCTCTTCATCGTCTCCGAAGTCCTATTCTTCACTGGCTTCTTCTGAGCCTTCTATCACTCAAGCCTTGCTCCTACACCCGAATTAGGCAGCTGCTGACCCCCAACAGGCATTCACCCACTTAACCCCTTAGAAGTCCCACTACTCAACACCTCTGTCCTTCTAGCCTCAGGAGTCTCCATTACCTGAGCCCACCACAGCCTCATAGAAGGGAACCGTAACCACATGCTACAAGCCTTATTCATCACCATTACGTTAGGCGTATACTTTACACTTCTACAAGCATCAGAATACTATGAAGCTCCCTTTACAATCTCAGACGGAGTTTACGGCTCAACTTTCTTCGTAGCTACAGGATTCCACGGCCTCCATGTCATTATTGGATCTACTTTCTTAATTGTCTGCTTCCTCCGCCAACTAAAATTTCACTTTACCTCCAATCACCATTTCGGCTTCGAAGCCGCTGCCTGATATTGACACTTCGTAGACGTAGTATGACTTTTCCTCTATGTTTCCATCTACTGATGAGGCTCATGTTCTTTTAGTATTAATTAGTACAACTGACTTCCAATCAGTTAGCTTCGGCCTAACCCGAAAAAGAACAATAAACCTTATAATTACCCTCCTAACTAACTTTACACTAGCTACATTGCTCGTGACCATCGCATTCTGACTCCCCCAACTAAACGTATACTCAGAAAAAACAAGCCCATACGAATGTGGATTCGACCCCATAGGATCTGCTCGCCTTCCTTTCTCCATAAAATTCTTTCTAGTAGCTATCACATTCCTCCTCTTCGATCTAGAAATTGCACTACTTCTACCACTACCATGGGCCTCACAAACAACTAACCTTAACACAATGCTTACTATATCCCTTCTCCTAATTTTCCTACTAGCCACAAGCCTAGCCTATGAATGAACCCAAAAAGGATTAGAATGGACCGAATATGGTACTTAGTTTAAACCAAAATAAATGATTTCGACTCATTAGATTATGATCAAACTCATAAGTACCAAATGTCCCTCGTATACATAAATATTATAATAGCATTCATAGTATCTCTCACGGGATTACTAATGTATCGATCTCACCTAATATCCTCCCTCCTATGCCTGGAAGGAATAATATTGTCCTTATTCGTTATAGCTACCCTAATAATCCTAAACTCACACTTCACTTTAGCCAGTATAATACCCATTATTCTACTAGTTTTCGCAGCCTGCGAAGCAGCACTAGGCCTATCCTTGCTAGTAATGGTATCAAACACATACGGCACCGACTACGTACAAAACCTTAATCTGCTACAATGCTAAAATACATTATTTCCACAATAATACTTATACCCCTAACCTGGCTATCAAAAAATAACATAATCTGAATTAACTCCACACTCCACAGCTTACTAATTAGCCTTACAAGCCTACTCCTTATAAACCAATTTGGCGATAACAGCCTCAACTTCTCATTAACTTTCTTCTCCGACTCCTTATCTACACCACTACTTATTCTAACCATATGACTCCTCCCCTTAATACTTATAGCTAGCCAGCATCACCTATCAAAAGAAAACCCAGCCCGAAAAAAATTCTTCATCTCAATACTAATCCTATTACAACTATTTCTAATTATGACATTCTCTGCTACAGAACTAATTCTCTTTTATATTATATTTGAAGCAACACTAGTTCCCACACTCATTATTATTACCCGATGAGGGAACCAAACAGAACGCCTAAATGCCGGTCTCTACTTCTTGTTTTATACACTAGCAGGATCCCTACCCTTACTAGTTGCACTAATCTATATTCAAAACACAATAGGATCCCTAAACTTCCTAATTCTACAATACTGAGTACAACCAATACCCAGCTCCTGATCCAACACCTTCATGTGACTAGCATGCATAATAGCCTTTATAGTAAAAATACCACTATACGGACTTCATCTCTGACTACCCAAAGCCCACGTAGAAGCCCCAATTGCAGGCTCCATAGTTCTTGCAGCAATCCTACTAAAACTAGGAGGATACGGCATGTTACGAATTACGCTTCTCCTAGATCCAATCACCGACTTTATAGCATACCCATTCATCATGCTATCACTATGAGGCATAATCATAACCAGCTCAATTTGCCTTCGTCAAACGGACCTGAAATCACTCATCGCGTACTCCTCTATTAGCCACATGGCACTTGTCATCGTTGCAATCCTAATCCAAACACCCTGAAGCTACATAGGAGCCACCGCCCTGATAATTGCCCACGGCCTTACATCCTCTATACTTTTCTGCCTAGCAAATTCTAACTACGAACGAATTCACAGCCGTACAATAATCTTAGCCCGCGGCCTACAAACACTTCTTCCACTAATAGCCACCTGATGACTCCTAGCAAGTCTAACCAACCTGGCTCTACCCCCAACAATCAACCTAATCGGAGAACTATTTGTAGTAATATCGACTTTTTCATGATCTAATATCACAATTATTCTAATAGGACTTAACATAGTAATCACTACTCTCTACACCCTCTATATACTAATCACAACACAACGGGGCAAATACACTCATCATATCAATAACATTTCACCTTCCTTCACACGAGAAAATGCACTCATATCACTACACATACTACCACTACTGCTTCTATCCCTAAACCCAAAAATTATCCTAGGACCCCTATACTGTAAATATAGTTTAAAAAAACATTAGATTGTGAATCTAACAATAGAAGCCTATCACCTTCTTATTTACCGAAAAAGTATGCAAGAACTGCTAATTCTATGCTCCCATGCCTGACAACATGGCTTTTTCAAACTTTTAAAGGATAGCAGTTATCCATTGGTCTTAGGAACCAAAAAATTGGTGCAACTCCAAATAAAAGTAATAAACCTGTTCCCATCCCTCACACTAACTACCCTAATCCTACTAACCGTACCCATCATGACAACTAGTCTTAGCACCCACAAATTCACCAATTACCCACTTTACGTAAAAACAACCATTTCATACGCCTTTATCACTAGTATAATTCCCACTATAATATTTATTCATACAGGACAAGAAATAATTATTTCAAACTGACACTGACTAACCATCCAAACCCTCAAACTATCTCTCAGCTTCAAAATAGATTACTTCTCGACAATATTTATCCCAGTATCACTATTCGTCACATGATCCATCATAGAATTCTCAATATGATACATACATTCCGACCCCAACATCAACCAATTTTTTAAGTACTTACTCTTATTTCTTATCACAATACTCATCCTCGTCACTGCAAATAACATCTTTCAACTATTCATTGGCTGAGAAGGAGTCGGAATTATATCATTTCTACTAATTGGATGGTGATACGGACGAGCAGACGCAAACACAGCAGCTCTACAAGCAATCCTATATAACCGCATTGGCGACATCGGATTTATCCTAGCAATAGCATGATTCCTAATTAACCTCAACACTTGAGACCTTCAACAAATCTTCTTACTAAAACCAGAGAACTCAAATCTACCTCTAATAGGACTAATTCTAGCCGCAACCGGAAAATCCGCACAATTTAGCCTGCACCCATGATTACCCTCCGCAATAGAGGGTCCGACACCTGTCTCAGCATTACTCCACTCAAGTACAATAGTAGTAGCAGGTATTTTCTTACTAATCCGCTTTTATCCATTAACAGAAAACAATAAACTCATCCAATCTACTATACTATGCCTAGGAGCCATTACCACACTATTTACAGCAATATGTGCCCTCACCCAAAATGACATTAAAAAAATCATCGCCTTCTCTACATCCAGCCAACTCGGCCTTATGATAGTAACAATTGGAATTAACCAGCCTCACCTAGCACTTCTTCACATCTGCACCCACGCTTTCTTCAAAGCCATATTATTTCTATGCTCCGGCTCCATCATCCACAATCTAAATAACGAACAAGATATTCGAAAAATAGGAGGCCTATTTAAAGCCTAACCATTCACCGCAACAGCCCTTATTATTGGCAGCCTTGCACTAACAGGAATACCTTTCCTCACCGGATTCTACTCCAAAGATCTAATTATTGAATCCGCCAACACGTCATATACCAACGCCTGAGCCCTCTTAATAACACTAATCGCCATCTCCTTCACAGCTATCTACAGTACCCGTATTATTTTCTTCACACTCCTAGGACAACCCCGATTCCCAACCCTTATTTCTATTAATGAAAACAACCCATTCCTAATTAACTCAATTAAACGCTTACTAATCGGAAGTCTTTTCGCAGGATTCATCATTTCTAACAACATCCCCCCAACAACCATTCCCCAAACAACTATACCCTACTACCTAAAAATCACCGCCCTAACAATTACAATCCTAGGCTTTATTCTAGCACTAGAAATTAACAACATAACCCACTACTTAAAGTTCAATTACCCATCAAACATATTCAAATTTTCTAACCTACTAGGATATTATCCCACAGTCATACACCGCTTAACCCCCTATATAAATCTAACAATAAGCCAAAAATCAGCATCCTCCCTTCTAGACCTAACCTGACTAGAAACCATTATACCAAAAACCATCTCACTAACCCAAATAAAAACATCTATCATAATCACAAACCAAAAAGGCTTAATTAAATTATATTTCCTTTCCTTCCTAATTACGATTTTCACTAGCACAATTCTACTTAATTTCCACGAGTAATCTCTATAATCACCACTACACCAATTAATAAAGATCAACCAGTAACAATAACTAATCAAGTACCATAGCTGTACAAAGCAGCAATCCCCATGGCCTCCTCACTAAAAAACCCAGAATCCCCTGTATCATAAATTACCCAATCCCCCATACCATTAAACTTAAACACAATCTCCACCTCCTTATCCTTCAACACATAGTAAATTATAAAAAACTCCATCAACAAACCAGTAATAAACGTTCCTAAAACAACCTTATTAGAAACCCAAACCTCAGGATACTGCTCAGTAGCCATAGCTGTCGTATAACCAAAAACCACCATTATACCCCCTAAATAAACTAAAAAAACCATTAAACCTAAAAAAGAACCACCATAATTTAACACAATACCACACCCAACCCCACCACTCACAATCAATCCCAACCCCCCATAAATAGGCGAAGGTTTTGAAGAAAACCCTACAAAGCCCATCACAAAAATTACACTTAAAATAAATACAATGTACATAATCATTATTCCTGCATGGAATCTAACCATGACTAATGATATGAAAAACCATCGTTGTTATTCAACTACAAGAACACTAATGATCAACATCCGAAAAACTCACCCACTAATAAAAATCGTAAACAACGCACTCATTGACCTCCCAACTCCATCAAACATCTCATCATGATGAAACTTTGGATCCCTCCTAGGCACTTGCTTAGCTCTACAAATCTTAACAGGCCTATTCCTAGCAATACACTACACATCCGATACAACAATAGCATTCTCCTCTGTAACCCACATTTGTCGAGACGTAAACTATGGCTGAATCATCCGATATATGCACGCAAACGGAGCATCAATATTTTTTATCTGCCTATTTATGCATGTAGGACGAGGCCTATATTACGGATCATATACCTTCTTAGAAACATGAAACATCGGAGTAATTCTCCTATTTACAACAATAGCCACAGCATTCATAGGCTATGTCCTACCATGAGGACAGATATCATTCTGAGGAGCAACAGTCATTACCAACCTCCTCTCGGCAATCCCATACATTGGCACCAACCTAGTTGAATGAATCTGAGGGGGATTTTCAGTAGACAAAGCCACCCTCACCCGATTCTTCGCTTTCCACTTCATCCTCCCATTTATCATTGTAGCTCTCACCATAATCCACTTAATTTTCCTCCACGAAACAGGATCCAACAACCCCACAGGAATTCCATCAGACACAGACAAAATTCCATTTCACCCTTATTACACCATCAAGGACATCCTAGGCATCATACTATTAATCCTCATCCTCATATCACTAGTACTATTCACTCCCGACCTACTCGGAGACCCGGATAATTATACTCCAGCAAACCCACTCAGTACACCCTCCCACATTAAGCCAGAATGGTATTTCCTATTTGCATACGCAATCCTACGATCAATCCCCAATAAACTGGGAGGAGTCCTAGCCTTAGTCCTTTCCATCTTGATCTTAACACTCGTACCCTTCCTCCACACATCCAAACAACGAAGCATAATGTTCCGACCAATCAGCCAATGCATATTCTGACTTTTAATAGCAGACCTATTAACACTTACATGAATCGGAGGACAACCGGTTGAACACCCCTACATCACCATCGGACAATTAGCATCCATCATATATTTCCTCATCATCCTGGCAATAATACCACTAGCCAGCACCATCGAAAACAATCTCCTGAAATGAAGACAAGTCTTTGTAGTAAAATTAATACGCTGGTCTTGTAAACCAGAAAAGGAGAACAATTAACCTCCCTAAGACTCAAGGAAGAAGCGATAGCCTCACCATCAACACCCAAAGCTGAAGTTCTACTTAAACTATTCCCTGAACCACTATTAATTGCGTCTATTGATATACCCCCAAAAACACTAAGAACCTCCCCAGTATTAAATCCGCTAAAATTTTTAAACATACGACACAAATCTCCCACTCTATAAGCTTGCACGTGTAACAACATGCTTAATAACTCACCTCAATAGACACATGTACGAGTACTACACACAGACACACCATGTCATTTGCCCAAACATACCCACTAACACTCATACAATGTAAACATGATATGCGTCTAGCACACCACATGATCCATCCTATATGTATGAATATATACACTGAAGTAATATAATAAAAACATACATAAATGCAGTATACTACATGACCTACTTTGTGTGCAGTATGTACATTATAATTAATGTAATAAAGACATACTATGTATATATTACATTACATGATCTACCCCATGCATATAAGCATGTACATCATAATTAATGTAATAAAGATATAATATGTATATAGTACATTAAATGATTTTCCCCTTGCATATAAGCAAGTACAATAAAAATTATCTATAGTACATAGGACATTTCCTGCTTAGATCGTACATAGCGCATAAAGTCAAATCTATCCTCGTCACCATGCGTATCCCGTCCACTAGATCACGAGCTTACCGACCATGCCGCGTGAAACCAGCAACCCGCTTGGCAGGGATTTCTCTTCTCGCTCCGGGCCCATTAATCGTGGGGGTAGCTATTTAATGAACTTTATCAGACATCTGGTTCTTTCTTCAGGGCCATCTCATCTAAAACCGCCCATTCTTTCCTCTTAAATAAGACATCTCGATGGACTAATTACTAATCAGCCCATGCTCACACATAACTGTGCTGTCATACATTTGGTATTTTTTAATTTTCGGGGATGCTTGGACTCAGCTATGGCCGTCAAAGGCCCCGACCCGGAGCATAAATTGTAGCTGGACTTAACTGCATCTTGAGCATCCCCATAATGGTAGGCATGGGCATTTCAGTCAATGGTTACAGGACATACCTATTATATTTCCCCCCCCCCCTCTTAAATATTAACCACCATTTTTAACATACTTCCCCCTAAGTATCAATATAAATTTATCTCACCCCCAATACTCAAATTCACACTCCAAACAAGATAGACATATAGGTGCCTGGGTCTGCTTACATACTACATGGTTAATGTAGCTTAAATTTAAAGCAAGGCACTGAAAATGCCTAGATGAGTATACCAACTCCATAAACACATAGGTTTGGTCCTGGCCTTCCTGTTAACTTTCAATAGACTTACACATGCAAGCATCCGCACCCCGGTGAGTAGCGCCCTCCGAATCAGCAGGACTAAGAGGAGCAGGTATCAAGCACACACCCTGTAGCTCATAACGCCTTGCTTAACCACACCCCCACGGGAAACAGCAGTGACAAAATTTAAGCCATGAACGAAAGTTCGACTAAGCCATATTAACTAGGGTTGGTAAATCTCGTGCCAGCCACCGCGGTCATACGACTAACCCAAGCTAACAGGAACACGGCGTAAAACGTGTTAAAGTACTACACCAAATAGAGTTAAATCCTAATTAAGCTGTAAAAAGCCATAATTATAACAAAAATAAGTGACGAAAGTAACTCTACGACAACTGACACACTATAGCTAAGACCCAAACTGGGATTAGATACCCCACTATGCTTAGCCCTAAACATAAATAATTGCAAAAACAAGATTATTCGCCAGAGTACTACCGGCAACGGCCCAAAACTCAAAGGACTTGGCGGTGCTTTACACCCTTCTAGAGGAGCCTGTTCTATAATCGATAAACCCCGATAAACCTCACCAATCCTTGCTAATACAGTCTGTATACCGCCATCTTCAGCAAACCCTGAAAAGGAACAAAAGTAAGCTCAATCATAACACATAAAAACGTTAGGTCAAGGTGTAACCTATGGAATGGGAAGAAATGGGCTACATTTTCTATCCAAGAAAACTTAATACGAAAGCCATTATGAAACTAACAGCCAAAGGAGGATTTAGTAGTAAACTAAGAATAGAGTGCTTAGTTGAACCAGGCCATGAAGCACGCACACACCGCCCGTCACCCTCCTCAAGTAAATATATGCACCCAAACCTATTTACATGCACCAATTACACGAGAGGAGGTAAGTCGTAACAAGGTAAGCATACTGGAAAGTGTGCTTGGACAAACCAAGACATAGCTTAATTAAAGCATCTAGTTTACACCTAGAAGATTTCGTGTACTGTGAATGTTTTGAACTATGCCTAGCCCAAACCCCCACTCTTCAATCCAATAACCAAAACATACTAAAACAAAACATTTACCCCTATTAAAGTATAGGAGATAGAAATTCTAAACATGGCGCTATAGAGAAAGTACCGTAAGGGAACGATGAAAGAAAATAATCAAAGTACAAAAAAGCAAAGATTAACCCTTGTACCTTTTGCATAATGAATTAACGAGCAAAAAACTTAACAAAACGAATTTCAGCTAAGTAACCCGAAACCAGACGAGCTACCTATAGACAGTTTATTAGAACCAACTCATCTATGTGGCAAAATAGTGAGAAGATCTATAAGTAGAGGTGACATGCCTAACGAGCCTGGTGATAGCTGGTTGTCCAGAAAATGAATCTTAGTTCAGCTTTAAAGATACCAAAAAATATAAACAAATCTCACTGTATCTTTAAAAGTTAGTCTAAAAAGGTACAGCCTTTTAGAAATGGGTACAACCTTCACTAGAGAGTAAGATCTTACAACACCATAGTAGGCCTAAAAGCAGCCATCTATTAAGAAAGCGTTAAAGCTCAACAATAAAAACAATACTAATCCCAACAACAATATAACCAACTCCTAGACCTAGTACTGGACTATTCTATTACTAAATAGAAGCAATAATGTTAATATGAGTAACAAGAAATATTTTCTCCTTGCACAAGTTTAAGTCAGTATCTGATAATACTCTGACTGTTAACAGTAAATAAAAATAACCCAACAATAAATAATTTATTAATTATACTGTTAATCCAACACAGGAGTGCACCCAGGAAAGATTAAAAGAAGTAAAAGGAACTCGGCAAACACAAATCCCGCCTGTTTACCAAAAACATCACCTCCAGCATCCCCAGTATTGGAGGCACTGCCTGCCCAGTGACTAGACGTTAAACGGCCGCGGTATCCTGACCGTGCAAAGGTAGCATAATCATTTGTTCTCTAAATAAGGACTTGTATGAACGGCCACACGAGGGTTTTACTGTCTCTTACTTCCAATCAGTGAAATTGACCTTCCCGTGAAGAGGCGGGAATAAACCAACAAGACGAGAAGACCCTATGGAGCTTTAACTAACTAGTCCAAAGAAAATAAACTTAACCATTAAGGGATAACAACACTCTTTATGGACTAGCAGTTTTGGTTGGGGTGACCTCGGAGAACAAAAAATCCTCCGAACGATTTTAAAGACTAGACCCACAAGTCAAATCAAACTATCGTTTATTGATCCAAAGACTTGATCAACGGAACAAGTTACCCTAGGGATAACAGCGCAATCCTATTCAAGAGTCCATATCGACAATAGGGTTTACGACCTCGATGTTGGATCAGGACACCCCGATGGTGCAACCGCTATCAAAGGTTCGTTTGTTCAACGATTAAAGTCCTACGTGATCTGAGTTCAGACCGGAGTAATCCAGGTCGGTTTCTATCTGTTATGTATTTCTCCCAGTACGAAAGGACAAGAGAAATAAGGCCAACTTCAACAAAGCGCCTTAAATCAATCAATGACTTTATCTCAATTGACCTCACAAACAATACCTGCCCTAGAAAAGGGCCCAGTTAAGGTGGCAGAGCCCGGTAATTGCGTAAAACTTAAACCTTTATACTCAGAGATTCAAATCCTCTCCTTAACAAAATGTTTATACTCAACATCTTAACACTTATTATCCCCATTCTTCTAGCCGTAGCTTTTCTTACACTAGTTGAACGAAAAATCCTAGGCTACATACAACTCCGAAAAGGCCCAAATATTGTAGGACCATATGGCTTACTCCAACCCATCGCCGATGCAATCAAACTTTTCATTAAAGAACCCCTACGACCTGCCACATCCTCAATCTCAATATTTATTCTAGCCCCCATCCTAGCCCTAACCCTAGCCTTAACTATATGAATCCCCCTACCCATACCCTATCCCCTCATCAATATAAACTTAGGAATCCTTTTCATATTAGCTATATCAAGCTTAGCCGTATACTCGATCCTCTGATCAGGCTGAGCCTCCAACTCAAAATACGCTCTTATTGGAGCCCTACGAGCAGTAGCACAAACAATTTCATATGAAGTTACACTAGCAATTATCTTACTATCAATCTTACTAATAAATGGATCCTTCACTCTCTCTACATTAATCATTACACAAGAACAAGTATGACTAATCTTCCCAGCATGACCCTTAGCAATAATATGATTCATTTCAACACTAGCAGAAACAAACCGAGCACCATTTGATCTTACTGAAGGAGAATCTGAACTAGTATCGGGCTTTAATGTAGAATACGCCGCAGGACCATTCGCCCTATTCTTTATAGCAGAATATGCAAACATTATTATAATAAATATCTTCACAACAACCCTCTTCCTAGGAGCATCCCATAACCCATACATACCAGAACTCTACGCAATTAACTTTATCATCAAATCACTACTACTCACAATGACCTTCCTATGAATCCGAGCATCCTACCCCCGATTCCGCTATGATCAACTGATGCACTTATTATGAAAAAATTTTCTACCCCTAACGCTAGCCCTATGCATATGACATGTATCTCTACCTATTCTCCTATCAAGTATCCCCCCACAAACATAAGAAATATGTCTGACAAAAGAGTTACTTTGATAGAGTAAATTATAGAGGTTTAAATCCTCTTATTTCTAGAACTATAGGAATTGAACCTACTCCTAAGAACTCAAAACTCTTCGTGCTCCCAATTACACCAAATTCTAATAGTAAGGTCAGCTAATTAAGCTATCGGGCCCATACCCCGAAAATGTTGGTTTGTATCCTTCCCGTACTAATAAACCCAATCACTCTCATTATTATCTTAATAACTATAATACTTGGAACCATTATCGTTATAATTAGCTCCCACTGACTACTCATCTGAATCGGATTTGAAATAAATATACTCGCCATCATTCCTATTATAATAAAAAAACACAACCCACGAGCCACAGAAGCATCAACTAAATATTTCCTAACTCAATCAACAGCCTCAATACTACTAATAATAGCCATTATCATCAACTTAATATTCTCAGGCCAATGAACCGTAATAAAACTATTTAACCCAACAGCCTCCATACTCATAACAATAGCCCTCGCCATAAAACTAGGAATAGCCCCATTCCACTTCTGAGTCCCAGAAGTAACACAAGGCATCCCTCTATCTTCAGGCCTAATCTTACTTACATGACAAAAACTAGCACCCATATCGGTACTTTACCAAGTATCCCAATCCATCAACCTAAATATAATCTTAACCCTATCAATTCTATCCATTATAATCGGAGGCTGAGGAGGATTAAACCAAACCCAACTACGAAAAATTATAGCTTACTCATCAATTGCCCACATAGGCTGAATAACAGCAATTTTACCATACAATCCCACCATAACATTACTAAACCTAATCATTTACATCATCATAACTTCCACCATATTTACACTATTTATAGCCAACTCAACCACAACCACTCTATCACTATCACACACATGAAACAAAACACCCATCATAACTATTCTAATTCTCATTACCCTCCTATCAATAGGAGGACTCCC